>NW_007730471.1:41249-42843 GCF_000696425.1 Galeopterus variegatus | reverse complement strand
TAGTCATTAAAATGAGGAGTAGAAACAAGGCATACCTATGAGATTTATTGCTTATCTCTGCATGTTTACTTTTGAATACAGATAAACATTTTAGATATAACATGGAATGAAAATTTCCTTAAGTCTTTAAGATGTTGGAATTTTATCAGTCAATTGAGGGATAAACATATTTTGATAGTGGAAGTAGAAAATATACAATAATTAATAAGTATCGTTGAAGTAGTTAATTTCATGTATGAAAGCAGTTAAGCACTTTAAAATAATTTAATAAATAAGAAAAGAGCCAATACAAATATATTGACAGTGTGCATTAGCTAGATAACTTTAGAAAGTATACAATAACCTTTCTGAGCTAATAAATATTTGTAAAACATAAAAAGGAATACAAAGAAGAACAACATATTAAATTATATCACAATTCTTTTTCTATAGAATTATTTATTATACTAACATTCATAAATTTAAACCAAATTACCCACAAAAGCTGTTTCTAATTTATAGTTATTTAAATTCACTGGAGCCAGAAATCACGAAGTAAGGTCTTACTGAGGGCAATTTTCACATCACGTGGGGATAAATTAAAAGCAGAATGTCAATTCTGCTGCATCAAAATTACATGAGGGAAAACTCTCTATAATCATGTATAACTACATCCATGATAAATCATCATAAATCTAATCATAAATGTAGAGTATGAAGAAAAGAATGAAGCTGCAAGAGAAGGAGAAGGTAGCCTCCTTTTTTCTTCTGCCAGTGACCTCTGTTGAAAGTGAGTGTCTATTTAGTATCACAAATATGCAGCACATTGATCACAGGAGCAATCTTACAGCTGACAGAGCAGAGGAGTCATAGTTCCTAATTATAATGTCAAACTTTAAAAATCTATTATATCTTAAGTATGAAATTGGAATAAGCATTGCTTTTGGAAAACGTTACTTATTTAATCTTGTAGTTCTCTGATGGTCATGTTCAACTTTGGTCTCGGCTTTAGCTGAGTATTGATTTTACCTCTGGTTGATTTATTGATTGATTCATTAATTTAAAAATATTAATTTGGCTACGTACTATGTCCTGGTCATTGTACAAGGAGATAACATAAACTTGTATTTCTGTCCTGATGAAGTATTTTAAACTTCTCATATGGTGAGCTCTTCAATGTCTTACTCATATATTTTGCCCCAACCTCTAGCAATGTTGTCTGGTCCATGGTAAGAACTCAAGTTTGCTATATTTGTTGAATAAGTAACTCCAAAGTATTAACAGAACTTCTAAAATGGGTAATTTGTAATATTTGATAAGCACATTTTCTATATAATTGTGCATATTATTAATGAATAAAATTTAAGCAAACTAAGAATTTAGGAGAACTCATGAAACCCTCTATCCAGGTTGACTATAATGATTCCACTGGAAACTGCAATTGAATCCAACAGGAATCCACATTCTTATGGTATTTCCATGACCATATTTCTTAATCTTATTTATAAGACTATAATTAAAGATTTAAAAAATGTCTTCCTGCGCTGGCCAGGTGGCGCACTGCTACAGTGTGCTGCTTGGGAGCGCGGTGGCACTCCCGCGGCGGGGTCGGGTC
>NW_007730471.1:37727-40308 GCF_000696425.1 Galeopterus variegatus | reverse complement strand
TCCCGTTCCGGTTCCCTTCCCGGTACGGGCGCGACACTGAGGGTTGCGATCCGTTGCCGGACACGATAAAAGACAAAAAGAAAAAAAAAATAAAGAAAGAAAAAAATAAAAATAAAAAATGTCTTCCTGAAAGTCAGAAACAACGCTGAATGCATTCCCTTCATCTTCCAGTTTGGTAACCCAGTCAAAAAAGGAAATGAGGTTGGTTTGACATGACCTACTCTTGATGCACAAAGCCTTGGTGCTTCCTTGTCACCCTGATTTTATAAATAAAATCCAAACCTTTTAATGAAATATGTTATTATCTTATGTGGGAATATATTTGAACGATTAAGAGAATAGTTTATGAAATTCACATTTTTCTTAAATAAACTAACAAACAAAAGAGGATTCCTGTGCTTATCCTGAAACTTCCAGAATCTGAGCATTCTTCATGATTCCATAACAGCTCATCTTCGAGAGTTCCACTGCAGGCTCTCTCAGTCCTCATACTATCACTTGTCTGATTGAAACCAGTTGAAAATATAGAGTTTATACATTCTATTGTTTAATCACATTACCTGCTTAGCAGTTATCACAAGTCAATATTTATTTATTTTTTTCCTATTTGAAGATAATTATCTTTTATAGAGAAGATGGATACAAAGATAAATTGAGGAGTTTCACTTTTTCTTTTACCCATCCACCAATATAACTCCTTCATTACAAGAAGAGAACTTATCCTTACCTTGTTCGCCCTGTTCTGAACATGATTAGGTAGTCATTTTGTCGTCCTACCATAATGTGCAAATCTTATGATTTTTGAGTATTAGCTTACTGGCAATATTCTTACAAGCTCTCTGGTGGAGTTAAAAATATTCACATTGACCAGTTAACTTGCTGGAGACAGAAATGTATACATGAAAACACATATGTGCACATACATACATACATATGCACATATTTTTATTACAATTATTTTCCATATCTTCATCTTATTATGCTTTCTGCATATGAGAGGGTTTTGTTATATAAAGCTGGGTGATTTATATTTATATAATTTTAACAGATAATATATAATTTTAATATAATTAAATAATAAAATTTAGAAATACTTGGTTTAAAAAATAACTTAGCTTCTGCCATTTTCTAAATAAAGTATGGATATTTGCATTCCTTATACTTCATAAGAGAGAAAATATTTTCAAAATTATAGTCCAGAAAAACTATTATTTGTGAATTAATATGTGGTTGCAAAAATACCTGTTGTCGCTCAAATTTAAGACTCTTAGTTTCTGCATTTGTCCAATCTCTTCAGGAAGAAATTCCAATTTATTGGAGCGTAGAGACATAACGGTTACATTCTTACAACTTCCAATCTATAGGTAACAAAAGAAAATAAGAATCACAGTTTAGTACTATTTTTATATTAATTTTTGAATTTATAAAACAATTTAACTTACAGATTTCATTATCAATTTTAACTATCTCTTAGTATGTGTATGGATTGATATTTTATTATCTTGCTCTTTAAAAAATATTTAAAATAAAATGTGCATATATTATATATATTCTTTTAGATATTAAGACAATATATACTTAATATTCTTTTATATGTTAAAATGAAGAATTTTCTTCATAATTTTATTACTAAAATACTTGTTAACATCATTGTTTTCATAAGTCACATTGTTTTGTCTATCAAAGTGAGTATTGATATATCTGTGTTTAAATCACATTGTTTTGTCTATCAAAGTGAGTATTGATATATCTGTGTTTAAATCACATTGTTTTGTCTGTCAAAGCAAGTATTAATATATCTGCGAAGACCATACATATTCAAAAAATGAAATATTGTTGACATTTCCTTGGAAGAGTTAGTTTTACTTCACATTACAGTGGTATTTGTCATTTTTATTCATCTCTTTTGGCTGTACAATAATGATATAATGATTATTCTTCTATCATTATGGAAGTGTTTAGAAGAAAATTTTTTTTTTTTTTTCCTTTTTTCGTGTCTGGCAACGGATCGCAACCCTCAGTGTTGCGCCCGTACCGGACCNAAAAGGTCCTCTCCAAGACATGTTATAATCAAATTGGCAAGACTCAAAAACAAAGAGAGAATCTCAAAAGATGCAAGAGAGAAGCATCAAGTCACCTATAAGGGAGCCCCTATCAGACTAACATCAGACTGTCACGTAGAAACCCTAAAAGCAAGAAGCGAATGGGATGATATATTCAAAATACAAAAAGACAAAAATTGCCAGTCAAGAATATTTTATCTAGCAAGGGTACTCTTCTGAAATGAAGGACAAAGAGTATATTTCTCAGACAAACAAAAACTGTGGGAATTCACTACCACATGACCAGTGTACAAGAAATTCTTAAGAGAGTATTGGGTCTGGTACCTGAAAAACAACCATCACTACCACAAATACTCAGGAAAGAGTGAATTCTTCCAGTAAAATAAAAATACTCCCAATAAAGAGAAAAAAAGTATATCTACCATTCAAAGAAACCAACAAACACATAAGACAAAAAGTATATCAGAAAGAAAGGAAGAAAAGATACTTAAGATATCCAAACAAAAATTGGTAAAATG
>NW_007730471.1:34940-36282 GCF_000696425.1 Galeopterus variegatus | reverse complement strand
TATGGGTCCAAGAAGAAATTAAACAGGAAATCAAAAAATTCCTTGAAACTAATGAAAATAATTACACATCATACCAAAACCTGTGGGATACTGCAAAAGTGTACTAAGGGGGAAATTTATTGCATTAAATGCTTACTTCAGAAGGATGGAAAGATGACAAGTAAAGAACCAAACTCTTCACCTTAAAGAACTAGAAAAACAAAACAATCCAAACCCAAAGTTTGTAGGTGGAAAGAAATAATTAAGTTCAGAGCAGAACTAAATGAAACAGAAAACCAAAAAATGATACAAAAGATCAATGAAACAAAAAGTTGATTTTTTGAAAAGATAAATAAAATTAACAAACCATTAGCAAGGCTAAATAAAGAAGAGAGAAGACACAAATAAAAATTAGAAATGAAAAAGGTGATATTACAACTGATATCTCAGAAATACAAGAAATCATTGAGACTACTACAAACTATATGCCAAAAATTTGGAAATGTGGAAGAAACAGATAAATTTCTAGATACATACGAATTACCAAGACTGAGCCAAGAAGACAGAAAATCTTAACAGACCAATAACAATCAAAGAGATTGAAGCTGTTATCAGCAGTCTCCCATCAAAGAAAAGCCCAGGACTGGTTGGCTTCACTGCGGAATTCTACCAAACTTGTGAATTAACACCAATTCTCTTCAAACTATTCCAAAAACTTGAAACAGAGGCCATTCTCCCAAACTCATTCTATGAGGCAAACATCACCCTGCTACTAAGGCCAGAGAAAGATACCACAAAAATAGAAAAGTACAGGCCAACATCCTTGATGAATATAGATGCAAAAATCCTCAATAAAATACTGGCTAATAGAATACAGCAACATGTACATAAAATTATACACCGTGATCAAGTGGGATTCATCCCAGGGATGCAAGGTTGGTTCAACAAATGTAAATCAATAAATGTAATACACCACATTAATAAAATCAAAGACAAAACCCATATGATCATCTCTATTGATGCTGAGAAAGCATTTGCAAAATTCAACATTTGTTTGTGATGAGGACTCTCTATAAATTGGGTATAGAAGGAAAGTATCTCAACACAATTAAAGCCATATATGACAAATCCACTGTCAATATAATCCTGAATGGGGGAAAGTTGAAAACTTTTCCCTTAAGAATAGGAACAAGACAAGGATACCCACTTTCGCTACTCCTATTCAACATAGTGTTGGAAGTACTAGCCAGAGCAATCAGCGAAGAGAAGGAAATAAAGGGCATCCAGATTGGAAAAGATGAAATCAAACTGTCCCTCTTTGCAGATGACATGATCCTATATATAGAACAGCCTAAAGACTACA
>NW_007730471.1:27580-34457 GCF_000696425.1 Galeopterus variegatus | reverse complement strand
TCCAGATTGGAAAAGATGAAGTCAAACTGTCCCTCTTTGCAGATGATATGATCCTATATATAGAACAGCCTAAAGACTACAAAAAACTCTTAGAGTTGATAAATGATTTCAGCAATGTTGCAGGATACAAAATCAACCACAAAAATCAGTAGCATTTCTATACTCCAACAATGAACTAGCAGAAAAAGAAATCAAGAAAGCTAGCCCATTTACAATAGTCACCAAACAAACAAAAAATACCAAGGAATAAAATTAACCAAGGATGTGAAAAATCTCCATGAAGAGAAATACAAACCACTGTTGAGAGAAACTAAAGAGGACACAAGAAGATGGAAAGATATCCCATACTCTTGGATTGGAAGAATTAATGTTGTGAAAATGTCCATACTACCCAAAGTGATCTACAAATTCAATGCAATCCCCATCAAAATTCAATGACGCTTTTCTCAGAAATGGAAAAAACAATGCTAACATTCATATGGAATGAGAAGAGACCACAAATAGTCAAAGCAATCATGAGCAAAAAAATAAAGCTGGAGGCATAACACTACCTGGCTTTAAACTATACTACAAAGCTACAGTAAAGAAAACAGCATTGTACTGGCATAAAAATAGACACACAAACCAATGGAACAGAATAGTGAATCCAGAAATCAAACACATACACCTATAGTCATCTGATCTTTGACAAAGTTACTAAGTCTACACCCTGGGGAAGAGATTGCCTCTTCAGCAAATAGTGCTGGGAAACTGGATATTCATATGTAGGAGAATGAAACTAGACCCATACCTCTCACCATATACTAAAATCAATTCAAAATAGATTAAAGAATTAAATATATGTCCTTAAAGAAAACATAGGGAAAACACTCCAGGAAGTAGGATTGGGTACAGACCTCATGAATNCATATGTAGGAGAATGAAACTAGACCCATACCTCTCACCATATACTAAAATCAATTCAAAATAGATTAAAGAATTAAATATATGTCCTTAAAGAAAACATAGGGAAAACACTCCAGGAAGTAGGATTGGGTACAGACCTCATGAATATGACCCCAAAAGCACAGGCAACCAAAGGAAAAAGAAACAATTGTGATTATATCAAACTAAAAAGCTTCCGCACAGCAAAAGAAAAAATTAACAGAATAAAAAGACAACCAACAGAGTGGGAGAAAATATTTACAAAATACACATCTGACAAAGGATTAATATCCAGAATATACAAGGAACTCAAACAACTCAACAGCAAAAATCAAATAACCCAGTTAAAAAACAGGCAAAGGAACTTAATAGGCATTTCTCAAAGGAAGATATACAAATGGCCAATAGACACATGAAGAAATGCTCAACATCACTCAGCATTTGGGAAATGCAAATCAAAACCACTTTGAGATACCATCTCATTCCAGTTAGGATGGCTAATATTTAAAAGACTGAGAATGATAAATGTTGGCAACGTTGTGGAGAAAAAGGAACCCTCCTTCACTGTTGGTAGGACTGCAAAATGGTGCAGCCTTTATGGAAAATGGTATGGAGGTTCCTCAAACAACTACAGATAGATCCACCATGTGACCCAGCTATTCCATTGTTGGTATATACCCAGAGGAATGGAAATCATCATGTGGAAGGGATACCTGTACCCCCATGTTTATTGCAACACTATTTACAATAGCCAAGAGTTGGAACCAGCCCAAATGTCCATCATTGGAGGAATGGATAAGGAAAATGTGGTATATCTACACAATGGAATACTACTCTGCTATAAAAATACTACTCTGCTTTAAAATACTACTCTGCTATAAAAAAAAACCCCCAAAAACAAAATACTTCCATTCACAGCAACATGGATGGACTTAGAGAAAATTACATTAAGTGAAATAAGCCAAGCACAGAAAGAGAAATACTGCATGTTTTCACTTAATTGTGGGAGCTAAAAATAAAATAAATAAATAAATATGCAAACAAATAAAGTGGGATGGAACGGGGAGGAAGACACACCAATCACAATTTCTTGAACTTGTTAAGACAAGTGGACAGATATGATATTAATTGGGGGGGGGGAGAAAAAAGGGGGAAAGGAGGAATTGGTAAAGGGACAGAAAATCAACTCAATTGTATATTTATAAAGTAAAATAAAAAAAGGAAAAGAAAGTGACAGAAGGGGTTTTTGTTTGTTTGTTCATAACATATGCTGTTTATAGCCAGATGTTCAGAGTGTATATCCTTTGAATGAGTGGGCATAACTGGCATTGAGTAGGAGGTTGTGGTGGGCAGGCCCAAGGAAGGGAGAATGGGGGAAAAACAATAAAAACAAAAACACTGATGAAATGTTAGGTATCTGACTAAGGAGACTTAAAAAAACCTAATCTCTTCCTTATTACAACTGTCTAAGATATCTATTATTTTTAAACCTGTTTTACAGATGAGGCACGTGAGGCTTAAAGAGTCTAGGTAAGTTGCTCAAGGCCACACAAGTAGCAAAGCTGGGACTTAAATGCAGATAGTACGGCCCCACTGTACTATTCTGCCTCTTAGCCTGTGCATCTGCAGCCAAGACTATGAACAGGGCTCATTTCAGCCTGCAGATGGTTTATGCAGTATTATAAGAAGTGGTAGATTTTACATAATGACCCAGATTTTTGGTGCCTTTTGCAGAAGAGGAAGATCTGGCAATAGTGGGCCTGTATTCTTCTATGATAAAGAATGGAAACAGAGTAATAGCTGCTGCATTTAAATAAACACAGTTCTTCCGTTTCTCTCGAATTTGTCACAATCTCCACCACTCCATACCTAGCCAGCTTTACCCCAGATCTACAGAAATGAATTGTATGAACGCACGTTGAAGTCATCACAAGGAAGCAAGACACTTCAATGCCTGGTTTTAGATAGCTGGGAAATAAAGGGCCTGGTATGGAGTAGGCACTAGCTATATTTAATTTGCTGTTAATGTTGTTGTTAACATTATTACACTGTTATTACCATTTATATTATTATTATTACTGTAATAGAAAGAAATCTCCAAGGGTGCCCTGCCATTGTAAAGTGAAGAATGAATTAGGGTTGATTGGAGTAAGATTATAGATTCAGCTTCCTTTTTTACATATTGGAACTAGCTAGCTTGAATGCAATTTGCTGCATTTAAATAAACACAGTTCTTCCGTTTCTCTCGAATTTGTCACAATCTCCACCACTCCATACCTAGCCAGCTTTACCCCAGATCTACAGAAATGAATTGTATGAACGTACGTTGAAGTCATCACAAGGAAGCAAGACACTTAAATGCCTGGTTTTAGATAGCTGGGAAATAAAGGGCCTGGTATGGAGTAGGCACTAGCTATATTTAATTTGCTGTTGTTGTTGTTAACATTATTACATTGTTATTACCATTTATATTATTATTATTACTGTAATAGAAAGGAATCTCCAAGGGTGCCCTGCCATTGTAAAGGGCAGAATGAATTAGGATTGATTGGAGTAAGATTGTAGATTCAGCTTCCTTTTTTTACATATTAGAATTAGCTAGCTTGAATGCAATTTGCTTCCACTATTTAGTGAACAAATGAACACAGAAATTAAGCCCAAGGGAAGAAGTCAGTCAGAACTGATCTGTATCTCAGATCTGTCACTTACTGGATGTATTATCTTGGGTATCAACAAATAAAACAAAGACCAGCACAGCTCAGAAAACAAAGCTGATTTTGTTTACCTGCCATGCAAAGGAACACGCCAGAGAAGAAATTCACTGAGAAATGTTCTGAGAGGGGGAAAGTCAGTGGCAAAAGTGGGGTGGTAATAGTCGGTCACGATGATTTTGCTTGCTAAGGACCAAAAATGTGCATTATAGAAAGAGTGGAATGAGTTCACAAGTCTATGAACAGTTAGGCAAATCAACTACCATTGCCCATGGGTAAGGAAAAACCCTAATGCAATTAGGAGCAGTTTGACTCTGACCTTGAGAAGTTCAGCTGGTTAAAACCAGTTGTGAAACACAGCATTCGACTTTGAATAATAAATAGCTCTTAAGTAAGTGCTGCTTAAGTGAAAAATTTTCCTTTTACAGAGACAAATTGCATAACTTCTCTCTAAGCCTCAGTTTCTTTATATTTACAATGAGGACAATAATTCCCACCTCATGCAGTTGCTCTGAGTATTTCGTGTAATGTTGTCAGTAAAGAACTTAGTACAGCATGAGGACAATAATTCCCACCTCATGCAGTTGCTCTGAGTATTTCGTGTAATGTTGTCAGTACAGTACCTGTCATAAAATACATGCTCAGTAAATTTTTTCTCTTATTATTAGAGAACCCGGTTAAATTTGTTTCTAAATCCTTTGAGGCCCCCACAGGCGGGGAGTGGTTATGTTGCTGCAATTCCAGATGTGCATGACTGTGTGGTTCTGTGTGTATGCATTTGCATTTGCAGGGGCAACAGAATATCTTTAAAAAAGAAAAAAGAAAAAGCCAAGCACTGTGTTTTACACATATAATGCACTTAATTAACATTGTAGAATTGCATAAAAGACATTTTTGTCAATAAATTGGGGTCATGTATTCAGCAAGAGGTCATCAAATTACTAAGGATTTTTTTAAAATAAAAATTTCAGATGTATGTTCAGAAATAGAAGTCAGTGAAAGTATTTAAATCATTAAAAATACATACTTCTGATTTCTCATTTTTTATTTCTTTTATAAAAACATGTTTTGAAGTTAGTCTTGGTCACCGTAAGGGAGTCCTCACTTAGTACAGTTCCAATGTGCACCAATTTCAGTTATCACGTTTCATTAAATAATACTAGTCTCTTGACAACATGGTTCAAGTTTCAGTTACCTCTGTATCTTAACTGTAACTGCATAACCTAATCACAGTTTCTCCAGTTCATGAATCACAATGTGAATGACAGGTGCACACCATGATCAGTGACTAGTCACATCACTTCCTTCAAAGTCTGTCAGTGATCGTCACTGCACATCTGCTACTGAGTGCACACACAGATAGTAGTAGTTGTGTTGCCTCCGTGTCTTCCAGCAGTAGACAGATACTACAGGCAAAATAATTTAACTGTTAAAGCACTACTACTCTTGGTCACCCTAATACTCTCAGGGATTTAAATGAAAATCTGAAAATTTGTTTTTATCACCAATGACAACTTCATTAATGCAGCCAATGGACCAAAGAGTTATTTCAACTTTTAAAGCCTGTTATCTTATACAGACTTTTGACTAGGTTATTCATCCTACAACTAGCAATCATGCAGTTTCTTTACCTGAGTTCTAGATGAAATATGACTTAAAACACGCAACCGAAAATACTCAAGTATCACGGCAGGAAGTAATAGCAAGTAATATGCATGCACCATAGCAGAAACTTTAAGCACACTGTGCAAATAACTTTGCAGGATTTGAACTGAACGTAAATGGAGTTAAAGAAGAAATAGCTGACTGTGGGAATGTTGACACTGCTACTATTAAAGACTCTTGAAAATCTGCCAGAGGAACTTGGTGAAAGCAAACTTATCTGCATAAATGAGGAAAGTGACTGATGAAAAGGATAAAGATGTCCCAGAAGTAATGACGCTGGCAATAAATTTCACATTAAAGGAACTCTCAGAAATATTTCATAATACTGAAAGCAAAAAGGATAAAATTTTGGAGCTGCTCCAAACTTAAAAAGGAGGATAACAATTCACCCGTGCATAGAAAAGATGTTCACTCTGTATCACAACTTACATTATGAAAACAAGGCCAGTGCTGTTCAAACTAATCTTGATAAATGTTTTATAAAAAAAGAAAATACTTCAATTCTCAATGTTCCTAATGTTTAAATCTACAGGGTACTACATAAATATTAGTTTTACTATTTTTTCATGTCCCTATACATTTGTAACGTACAGTAATACTAATGTTTTGACAAAAAAAGTTTAAAGACCTTTTGTAAGGATAATCATAATTTTTCCAATTGATTATTAAGACTATTCTGCATGGTTTAATCTTTACGGTCCCTGTGATATTGTGATTTATAATAAGTAATATATATTTGCTCTTTGTCAATTTCCTGGCACAGAGCTCCAAAGTGATGTGTTTTTTTGTACGATAATGAGATGACTAAAAGCTGGGGGTCTTGGATAGCCTCAGGATGGGGCCTGGTTGCCAGGGGAACCAGTGGTGTGATTAGAAAGTTGGAACTTTCAGTCCCATCCCCGCCCTGACCTCCGTGGAGGGGAGAAGGGATGAAAGTTGAGTTGATCACCAATGGCCAGTGATGTAATCAATCATGCTCATGTAATGAAACCTCCATAAAAACCCAAAACAACAAGGTTGAGAGAGCTTCTGGGTTGCCAAACACATGAGGTGCTGGGAAGATGGTGTGCCCAGAGAAGGCATGGAAGCTCCATGTCCCTTTCCACATAACTTTCCCTATGTACCTCTTTACCTGGCTGGTCATCTGTGTTCTTTATAATATCCTTTATAACAAACTAGTTAATGCAGGTGTTTCCCTGTTTTTGTGTGAGCCATGCTAGCACATGATCAAATCTGAGGTGGGAGTCATGGGAACCCCCAATTTACAGATGGTCCATCAGAAGTACTAGTGGCTCAGACTTGTGACTGTAATCTGAAGTGGGGGGTAGTCTTGTGGGACTGAGCCCTTACCTGTGGGATCTGATTCTAATCCAGGCAAATGTGTCAGAATTTAATTGTAGGACACCCAGTTGGGGTCTACAGAGAAATGGGGAATTGCTTGGTGAAGGAAAAGCTGCACATTTTGGTGACCAGAAGTGTTTCGTGTTGAGTGTTGGAAGTTGCTATGGGTCAAATGTGTCCCACAAAATTTCATGCATTGGAAATTTAATCTTCATTATAACAGTGTTAAGAGGGTG
>NW_007730471.1:22591-26784 GCF_000696425.1 Galeopterus variegatus | reverse complement strand
TGGGCGATTATGGGTGTGGTTCTGATGGCTTTACAAGGAGAGTGAGTGAGCAGATCAGCTCTTTTGCTCAGGCTACTTGGCATGTGATAGATACCCTTAGTCACTAAAGAGAGTAACTACCCACAAGAAGGCTTTCAACCAGATGTGTTCCCTGGACTTTGGACTTCCCAGCCTCCAAAATTCAAGAAATAAATTTTGTTTCTTCATAAATTACCCAGTTTCAGGTTTTCTGTTATAAGCAACAGAAATGGACTAATACAAGAGTACAGCAGGAAAAACACAATTTGGTTTTTCATACATGGTTCTGTGTAAAGCAAAGACTTCCTGTATTAAAATGACAACATTTTTACTGTACCATGAGATACACTGAATTAATAATTTATAGCCTGAAAGTATTTTACATCTTTGGGTTACAAAAAAGAGCTGGTAGATACAAAACACAAATTCTTAATGATCTCTGAAATTCCAAAGATCCAAACTCATTACCTACAATTCTAGCTGACTTTATAAATCACTTGAGGTGCTTTAATAGAGGATCCTGTACGGAAACAGTTATCACATTTACTCAGATTATCACTGGCATTTGTAATAATGAAATAAAAAAATAGACCAGAGCTTACCTTTTTTTTTTTTAAAAGAAGCTTTATCTGTATAATTGTACACATTAAATATAAAAACAAGTTGCAAAAAAATATAAAGTACTTTAAAGCAGTGTTTCTCAAACTTCATTGTGTATACCAATCATCAGGAGAATTTGCTAAAATGTAGGTTCTGATTCAGTGGGGTTGGGCCCAGATCCTGCCTTTGTAACTAGCTCTGAGGTGAAGTAGATGCTTCTGGTCCAGGGACCACACATTGAGTTGCAAGCCTTTAAATAAAGTCCTTGCAAATATTTCAAGAGTAACATTTAAACACACACAATAGGCATGTCAAGAGCAGCTAAAATACACGTACATGCAAATATTGCAAGAGTTGTGCTTAGGTCACTATGTAGCAGTACAAGTGACAGTACTGGAAGTAATAAGGTTTGAAATCAAACTACGACAACAGTATTGACATCATTTTCTAAAAATATTCTCTGTATTTGTCTCTAGTTTGGTCTTCATGAATTACTCTTGGTTGGGAAAATATTACTGTACCATTAAACCTAAATTACCTAGTTAATGGGAAAGAAGGATTGTGAATATATTGCATAGATAATCTATAATTTCATTTTAACATCATTTATGACCATTAGATAACATTAAATCTGCTATTAGTATAGATGGTAATAAACATAAAAATAAACAGCTTTGGGATTCATCTTCTTAATTCACTTTTAATTCTTAACAGAAGTAATGTAATTCAGTGGAAAATATTCAGATAGGCTTGAGCTTCAATTCTAGTGTGGCCACATAACAGCTGAGTGACCTTTATCTACTATTAGTCCCTGTTTTCTCATGTATAAAATTAGTTGATAATGTCCAATACATACAGTTGCAAGGAGGATTAAATGTATACTAAGCCCCTTGTATAGATATGGCTGTCCATTAAAACAACCTGTTACAAGGTAGAGTACCTGAAAAAAACAAATCTCGATCAATCTGTTTCTGAAACATATAAAAGTTATGCTGTGATATTCCCTTGCTAAAATGGGTTGTTTGGTGAAATAAAACTGACTTCTAGTTGACAAAATGTAAAATTACCAGCAATTGTATTTAGTGTTCATAATTTTTAGAAATATTATACAATTTTGGAGCTGCAATATAAAACCTATCTTCACTGAGGTATGGTATATACATTTATGAAACTGAATAAAAGAATGAGATGACTTGTAAAATAAACAAAGATTCTGAAAAGTGCCATGAAGGAAGTGAAATAGGAACAGGGACAAAGAAAATTTGCTGGTGCTCATATTGGTGGGAGGGCATTTAAAGAAGGCCTCACTGTGGAGGTGATGTTTACATCCAGACCTATAGCCTTGTTACCCATAGTATTGTCTGAAAACCTACAGCATTGACATCGTGTGGAAGCTTCTGACAAATACAGAACCTCAGGCCCCTCAGATTCCAGACCTACTGGATCGCAATCTGCCTTTCAAACAAGATTCCCAGGTAATTTGAATGCACATTGAAGTTTAAGAGTATAAAGACCTAGAGGATGCAAAGGAGCCTTATGAAGAACAGAGAAAGAATATCTGAGGTAAAAGTAATAAGTGAGAAAGCGCTGACACAGGAAAAAGCCTGTCTTATTGGAGATGCAGGAGAAGGGCCAGTGTGGCTGAAGCCTGGTGAACAATAAAATTGATAGGATTATTGAATGGTAGATGTTATTACAGGTTGGGCATCCTTAATCTGAAAACCAGAAATCTGAAATGCTCCAAAATCCAAAAGTTTTTGAGTGCCAACATGATACTGAAAGGAAATGCTCACTGGAGCATTTTGAATTTCAGATGTTCAGGTCAAGGATTCTCAACTGTTTTAATGTAAATATTTCAAAATCTGAGATATCTGAAAACCCAAGCATTTTGATAAGAAATACACAACCTGTACTACCTCTATCATCAGACATGTAAAAACTTTATTTTACATTTTATAATAAATTTAACTTTGTAACATTATTATTTTTGGTTATATTCTAGCAATTTCCCTAATAAGTAGCAGAAAATAGCCCTACAGCAAAGAAGCCTATAAATTTGTGTTCTGGGTGGGAACTGAAAATACTACCCCACTCTGAGGCCATTATTGGGGTGGAGAGAGAGTCCAGAGCTAGAGTGGGTGGCAGTGGCTTTCTGGTGTCCTGGGGCCCACGGTGAGGACAGCATAATGTACCTGCAGGGTCTGGGCTGCATAGTAGAAGTCCTGAGGTATGGTCCCAGACTTTCAGATACTCTACTCCTCAATTAGTTACATCCTTAATCCAGGTGATTTAAAAAAAAAATTTGTGTAAGATGTACCTTCCAAATTTCTTCACCTTTTCTCCTATGAATTAGAGTCCCACATCTCTCATTATGCTGGTCACCTCTTGTCAATCCCATTATAGGTGATGTCCAGAACTAACAGAGTCAGAAGTTACAGGGAAACACCTGAGCTATAAAATACCCATTGATTTCGAGTGGACACTTCAGTCTGTACAACTAATGTTTCAGTGGCTTTCTGGATAGTTCCATTATGATATTGGCTAATATATTGATTATGGTCAGTCAAAACACTGATTTTTTTCCCACTCCCCTATGTCTCTCTATTAAATTCTATGGGGTCTTTCAACAGCACCATCCTATCTAGCTCTTTTAAATATCATTTCTGTCATCCATCGTAAGCCTTTCTTCTGGCTTTGTGGCATCAGAGAATTTAATAAGAATGAACAGCTTTCAACATGAAGGTTCACTATTCTGCCTTCTCAGGGTTCATAGATGCTCTAATTCTCAGGCGCTCACCCTGCTTTTCTGTAATAAGACTTTTTTTTGTCCGAGCAACTGAAAGCTGCTGACAGCCAACAGATATTTATAAATCAGTTTCTTTGGAACATAGTGGTATAAAAGCTTATAAAAGTATTTGAACAGTTCAGCTTTCTCCACATTTACAAGGGTACACCAAAACATTCATGGAAAGATTAGTATTATCTTTTAATTCAGTTTTTCTGTGAATTTTTTGAAGTACCCTTGTATAATTCAACTACTGGGAAGATTGCAAGGCACATGACTAAATACCAACGGTAATGTAAGAACTAAGACTGGCTCTAGTTGAGGGTGCGTGTACAGAGATAGGTGGCAGCATGCCACTGGGCTGCTGGGAAGGACACAGTTAGAGCTCTGGGCTGCTTCTTCCTGAGGCAAAGTCTGGCCAGAGGCACAGATGGTGAAGGACAGAGGTGTGAACTCGTTCTGACGTGTGACAGGAGCTCAAGACATGCATACTTCCATGTTGGTTGTGGGCTAAGACTGGACTCCAGAAAAAACTGAGTTTACACATTGGAGTTATCAAGAGGCTGGCATCTGGCTGACGATCACCATCTATGACAAAGCTAGTTCTCAGGATGACCATAGTCAGGATTCTACTTCCTACTGAAAGCAACTTCTCTTGTCTATTTTTAGGTTATTGAAACTCCTTAATTTGTCCTCAAAGAGTTAGGGTAGTTAATTTTTAAAAAAAATTTGAACATAAGTGGCAAAATATCAATTATGACCTTAGTAGGAATAAATGAAGTTTAATTCA
>NW_007730471.1:8059-19934 GCF_000696425.1 Galeopterus variegatus | reverse complement strand
ACAAGTCAGGCACAGAAAGAGAAATATCACATGTTCTCACTTATTTGTGGGAGCTAAACATGAATAAATAAATAAATACACAAACAACCTGGGGGAGAGGGGGAAGGGAAGAAGACACAACAATTACAATTCCTTGAAGTTGATACAACAAGTGAACAGAAAGGACATTGTTGGGAGGGAGTGGGGAGAGGAAGGAGGGAGGGAGGTTTCGGTAATTGGCCGCAATAATCAACCACATTGTATATTGACAAAATAAAATAAAATTTTTTTTTAAAAAGTGAAGCTTTCCAGATCAGTGGTTACTTACTGACCTAGCAGGGGATGGGGGAGGGCGGGGGAGGTCGGGAGAGGGATGGGGGAAGAGGTGAAGGGCATGGCTACCATGTTGACTGTGGTAGTGATGGTTTCAAGGTTGTATACCTGTGTCAAAACTTATCAAATGATAGACTTTAAATATGTGTAGTGTGTGGTATGTCAAATATACTCAATAAAGCTTTTAAAAGAAATGTGAAGCTTTCCCCTCCTGAGTATATCCAAATCTGTTAAATTAAGGATTTATATAATTCTTCACACTGAGATGTGGGGCAAGATCCTGATAAACTTGCCTTACATAATTTCAGAATAAAGACAGCTTCTATTGATTTGTCACTTTACACAAACTATAAACAAAAGCATTTCAGTGAAACAATAATAATATATTTCTTAAAGAATTCAAACTAAATGTTAATGGCAATATAAAATTAGAAATAAATTGCTATCAAATAGATGGAACATATTTTATTCTTAAAAGGCAATGTTGGATTTTCATCTTGAAGTTTTAGAAAATTCTAGCTAAAGCAGATGCTTTTCTCTTCAGCCTCTAAAAATACATTAAGCTTCTATAAATATCAAATATCACTAATAGTGTAATGATAAAATATACATACTGCAGAGTCTTATAAAAATTTATTTGGTTTAGCAAAAAAGATTCAAGTGAATTTAGAGCTGCTACTCAGTCAAAAACACCAAACTAATAATATTTGGAAAATACTGGTAAGAGTATAATTGAAGGTCTAGGTAATCATTTTGCTTCTGAAAGATTCAAGGTTAAATATTTCAAATGACATTATATAGTTGAATGTCGATGCAATGTTCAGATATAAAGTTAAATTAAGATATATAAAATATATAGAACTAAATAAAATATTGTCTATATTAAGCTGACATATGAATAAGATTATTGGTATTTTTAGTAGAAAATGTGTTGAAGTAGAAAACTCAATATATCCTTTCATTTCTGGCTTCGGCTTCAGAGAGGCTGACTGATATGAGTCATTGGCACTTACTTTCCGATTGTATTGGGTAGCNTAATGATAAAATATACATACTGCAGAGTCTTATAAAAATTTATTTGGTTTAGCAAAAAAGACTCAGTGAATTTAGAGCTGCTACTCAGTCAAAAACACCAAACTAATAATATCTGGAAAATACTGGTAAGAGTATAATTGAAGGTCTAGGTAATCATTTTGCTTCTGAAAGATTCAAGGTTAAATATTTCAAATGACATTATATAGTTGAATGTCGATGCAATGTTCAGATATAAAGTTAAATTAAGATATATAAAATATATAGAACTAAATAAAATATTGTCTATATTAAGCTGACATATGAATAAGATTATTGGTATTTTTAGTAGAAAATGTGTTGAAGTAGAAAACTCAATATATCCTTTCAATTCTGGCTTCAGAGAGGCTGACTGATATGAGTCATTGGCACTTACTTTCCGATTGTATTGGGTAGCTTTCTGGCTTCGGCTTCAGAGAGGCTGACTGATATGAGTCATTGGCACTTACTTTCCGATTGTATTGGGTAGCAGCGTAAGTTGATTGTCATCCACTTTTAGAGTAGTTAGTTTTTTCAAGAGTCCTAAAACAGAGAAGAAAGTTTACTAATACATAAGAGCAAATTTAGGGCAAGAAATGCAATATAAAAAAAAAAGGAATCCTTGGAAGGAATCACTTTGTGATGAATCCTTGGAATGCAAATTGGCTGCACTTTACTTATATAAACCCATAATGAACTTTGAACCAAATGTTAATAGAAATATAAAATTAGAAATAAATTGCTATCAATTAAATGAAAGGAATCCTTGGAATGCAAATTGGCTGCACTTTACTTATATAAACCCATAAAGAACTTTGAACCAAATGTTAATAGAAATATAAAATTAGAAATAAATTGCTATCAATTAAATGCAGCATACACCTTAAAAGGCATTGTTGTGATACTTGGTGTGTAGTCTAGTTTTCACCGGCTAGTTGCAAAAAAATTCACTTACATCAGTGGGAGTTTAAGAATATCACTGCAGACAAATACACAAAACACAGGGCTCCATAGTCACCTGAGTTGACACTATTATGTACTATTACATTTCCCTTTTCTATTCTCCAGCAACTGGATAGGTTGAAATTTTCCAAGCCAGCTGTGAATAATTAACTTCTAAGCACTAATAACCAACATTCTCGTTGTGATACAAATTGAAAAAAAATTGAATTAAGCCTAGTAACAAATGAATGAATACTGAGGTATTACGGTGCAGAGGTTGTAATTGTGAACTTGGAAAACCACAACATATGACTTCATACTCTTTTTGGTACCTAAATCCTTGACTTGGATTAGCAGTAAGCACAAAAACTTGCAATCATTAATTTACCAAGTAGAACTGGCCAAGAATTAAGTTACAACTATTTATCTTTCACTCTCTGGTTTATATTTTTCATACTGCTATGGCTTGCTCTCCTCCCAGGGTTTTAATGAGCAATAGCCACAATATAATTGAAGAAGAGCTGCATTTGGTATAGTCACCTTCCTTACTCAACCATAACATAACCTATAGTATCAATACAGCTTAAATAGCCAAAATCCAAGGACAACACATTGACGTTTGGTTAGTTTTTGTTTTACATTGGAATTACACATATACATTATAGATTACTGTGGTCTGCAGCAAAGTTGTTCTGACGGTTATGCAGTAAGTTCCATGGCCAAGTATGTTTCGAGAAATGCCAAATTAAAATTAAATTTCATTTTAATTAAAATTCATTAAATTTATTTAATGAAATTTGTCTAGGAGCTTTTAATACACTAATGTAACAATGTGATATGCCAAAGTTATGGAATTTGTGCGTGTGTGTGAGCAAAGTACCTTGTAAAGTTAGTGTTTTCTAAACACACTTTGAGAACCACTGCAAGTACTATAGATCATGCCCCTCCTTTTCAAGTATTTTGAGGGTTCCTTAAAGGCATAGAGTAAGTTGCAAAAAGTGTGAAGTAAAGCTGTTGTTGCACTTTGAATTTGAGTATGCTCCATTACATATTCCATAAAAAGCACTCGGAATCTCTACTCCGGTGTAGAGACATGTTATCACTATCAGACTGCTGGGAGAAAATACCTACAACGTTTGGAGCTTAATGCATCAGCTTGAAAACAACAGCACCTGGGAAAGAGGACATTCATATCGCAGCAACTTGTCGCTGAAATTTGAACACCTGCTGTCATATTCATCTATGTTCAAAGGTTATTGAATCATTTTAGCTTCTCCAGTGTATTTGCTAAAATACTAACCTTGGAAATATAAAAGAATGCATTACTTGTTTTTCAGTTGTGGAAAGAAAACAGGGGACTATGAATTACATCTAAATTTTTTTATGACTTGGTAGCCCTGATCAGACTATTGTCCCTGCCCACCAGTAGAGCTGAAGGAGGGTTGACAATCTCAACATAAATTGATTGGGCTGGGTTACAGGTGGCCGAGTGGATACCATGAAGCCAGGTGGCAAAGCTCTCTTTAAGATCCCCAGGTCTGAAGTAATGGGGAAAAAATCTTGAAACAGGTTGGAGACAAAAGTATTAACACAACAGATTTTTCTGAATATTGGAGTAGTGGCTCTTGACAGGAGCTTCTACAGCTTTAAAGGGTGAAGGAAATTAGGCCTCCCTGCTTAGCTCCATGTCTGTGGAGTTGAAGGAACAGCACTTATTTCTGATATGGCTATTTTGCTTCTCATATTCCACCCAAACGGATACTCTTTGGAGAGATTCTGGAGCTTCTGTGGGAATCTGATTTGCCCTGGAGTGGAATTAGGCCACCAGCCTCACCCCCTCATTCCCCGTGTCTTCTGGCAGATAATTCCTTTACTGCATTTCTGTATCACACCTGCTTGGACTCCCTTCTCCTCTACAGGAATCAAAGGTATTTTATCTTATTCCTTCTCTCCACTTGGGCCCTTCCCCAATTCTCCACCTCTCTATCCTGTACTTCCAACTAAGCAGGACTGGAGAGAAGGAAAAAGGAGGCCTTTTCTTACAATTTTAGGTACTTATATATAAACATATAATTAGCATCAATATATTAAACATTAATATAATTTGTCATTAAAAATAGCAAATATTTACATGGCATTTACACATATGTAATAGAACTTTGAAAAAGCAAATAGCTGTGCACTCATCAAATCTAAGATTGTAATAATTATTATATTATTATAATAGTTAACACTGATTGAGCACTTACTATACATCAGGTAGTTTTCTAAGCAATCTCACATATATTAATTTATTCGTCAAAATAATCCAATGATACAGGTACTATTATGACTCCCACTTAATAGATGATGAAACTGTAGTTCAGAGAGATCAAGTAACTTGTCTAAGGTCACATAGCTGGTAAGGTAGAAAAGCCAGAATCTGAATTTGGGTAATCTGACTACAGAGACTGTGTCCTTAACCACTAAATGAGTAAGATAAATTATTTTGGAAAGTTAAACATTGTATTCTCCTTTACTGAGTTTCTCTGTTATCCCCCAAAGCTGATTATTAAAACTATCTAGAAAAAGAAGAGTCCTCTTCATTTTCCCTGGAACCTGTGCAAAGAAAGGGATTCAGCACACAAGGCTTGTTGTGGAGTTTATCAATCCATTCAAATACCCCACAGCTGCAGAGGAACTCAAATAGGGTAAAAAAAAAAAGCACGATTTTATTTTACTTGCTACTTCCCTCTGTTAATGCTATGAAATTTTGTATCTTTTATTCTTAGATGTTGGTAGTCTGATAGATAATCCATGCTCAAAGAAGGAAGACAAGATGCAATTTACTGTCCAATTAGCATCAATGAATTATTCTAGGGCCTTTGAGCAGAGCTCTCAGTTTCCTATCCCAGACATTTCTCTTGACCAAGGAGGGTATTCTCTGAAGAAAGCCAGCCATTCTACACCTGTAATAACAAGCTGTGGCAACTCTGCAGATGTATAAATACAATTTTACATGAAAGGTCAATAAGGTCTAAAAATAGTTCGATGAGTAAACTACTCTAACAGAGTTACTTTCTTCATTCGAGAACCATTTAGATCCTAAAACAAGGTGGAAAATATATTCTACTACCTGCCTGTCCTACTCTGTTTTATGTAGCCCAATATCTAGCCAGGTATTCTCTGTTACGTACACATGCTGCCTTCCGCACACCAGTAGGCTAATTTCCCAGCCTGCTTTCTTAAAGGAAGATATTTTTTAAAAATAATTATATTATGCTAATAGTAATGCTTCATTTTCTACCACATTTTAAAAATTTTTCTGTTTTGTTTTAGATGTGTTTCATAACCAGAATAAAGCTTAACTTAAAAATATTCAGTGTAAAATTCTGGGTGTTTTAATAAAATAAGTTTAATCCACTAAATCTATTACACCTGTTATAATTTATGACAAATAATTTGAATTTATTTTTATCATCTTATTTTGTTTTTTATTCCTACGATTTTAAAAATTTTATTTTTACTTCATCTGCTCTAATTTCTCTGTTACACTGAAGGTTTTTCTATTTTTTACTTTATTTCAGGGACTGAACTCATGGCTGCTGTTTGTGGTCCAGAGCCCAGCAGGGTTGGGGGCACTGCTATGTTTCTGTTCTAGCTCAGGTTCAGATAGATGTTCATTTTTCTTAAGCATGGCTAAATTCTTTTATTTATTGAGTATTCAAGGAGCACCTATCATATGCCAGGCTTAGTTCTTGGCACTGAGGAGGCATCAATGAGCAAAGATATTCTCTTTGAATACATGTAGTTTTTCTATCCTCATTACGTATTTGAAGTGGTATGAAGTGGTGGTTGTGCAGGGGTCCTATCATATGCCAGGCTTAGTTCTTGGCACTGAGGAGGCATCAATGAGCAAAGATATTCTCTTTGAATATATGTAGTTTTTCTATCCTCATTACGTATTTGAAGTGGTATGAAGTGGTGGTTGTGCAGGGGTGTAAGGTTATGTATCAAGTCACTCTGTCATCTTGACAAGAGGATATTCTTTTTTAGCCATTATACTACCTTACCTGTTACAACATATACTAGTTATTTCCTAAACTTGTTTGATCACAAGTTTCATCTAGGATGTTTAATAAAAATACAGATCAGAGGGTCTGCCACAGACTTATTGGATCAGAATTTTCAGAGAAAAAGCCTGGAAATGTGGAAGTGTTTAATAAAGCTCTCAGTTAAGACTTATGATTAAGCAAGTTGGAGAGTTACTGTTGTAAAAGATGTGATTATGTAAATCAAAAAATCAAAGTCAGCAAATCTAGAAAGGAAAAAAAGCTAGATTGCGATTTTGTTAAAACTAATGCTATCAACCTGAAAAATGGAAAAACAAATGGAAGTAATAAAATATTGAAGAAAATTTGGGATTCTGCCCTGTCTTCAAGCTTCCTTTCAACTGGGCTATTTAGGTTGTAACTTAATTTGTAGAGGCATTATTAGTACATATAATACATCTGTTTCAAAGAAGTTAAAAATCTATGTTCCAAAGTTAAGTAATTTGATGAGTCCTCTTATAAATATAGACAGAAAGATTTTTATACAAAAGTTTGCTCATTATCTAAATTACTCTTTTATTATCTTACTCACATAAAAGTGTTTAAACAAAAATGAATTGAGTGCTTACTATATACTCACAAATTATCTACCATCATGAATTGTAACATGTTAAAGATAATGTGTCTTTTTTAAATAATAGAACTAAGAAGGCATTTTATAGTTGAACAATTTTATGTTATTCCTACATTATAGAATTGTTACAACAATATTAAAAATAGAATATAGTAACATCCTGTGGATACAAGCTACTGTAATTCTAGTAATATAAAAAGACATACATAGTTATCAAAATACTCTCAATCTAAGATATCTACTCCTTACAATAACATTTTATAACTTAGGAGATCTAAAAAATTTTAAAATATATCAATTTAGTAGGATCATTTAGACAGAAGAACCTTACTAGAGTTAACATGTCATTTTAAGATATTTGTAAAATATTATTTTATGATCTTGCATAGTGAATTTGCTATTTTATTTTACTTATTTATTTATTTATTTTTTTCTTTTTTGTCTTTTTTTGTGTCCGGCAACGGATCGCAACCCTCAGTGTCGCGCCCGTACCGGACCGGGACCGGCAACGGGTTCGCAACCCTCGGCGTCGCACCCGCACCTTGCTCAGCCAGTGAGCGGGAACCAGTCTGTATGTGGGATCCGAACCCTTGGCAGGAGTGCCGCCGTGCTCCCAAGCGGCGCACTGTAGCAGTGCGCCACCGGGCTGGGCCAAATTTGCTATTTTATTAATATCAGGCTGATAGTATATTTCATATATCTATAGACAAAGTATACTGCCAAAAAAGAAAATGGTACATTTAAAATTTGCTATTTTATTAATATCAGGCTAATAGTATATTTCATATATCTATAGACAAAGTATACTGCCAAAAAAGAAAATGGTACATTTAACATAAATATTCATGATAAAATATTATATTCTCACCTATAGAGTCAGGCAACTGCTGCAACATATTAGATGATAGTAAGAGGTCCTCCAGAGCTTCACATCCAGAAATTTCCATGTCAACCGTTTCTATTCTGTTTTTTGACATATCCAGGTATACCAACATCTTTAACTTCCCTATAGACTTGATGACATTGCATAAACTCAAGGTTAGATGAGAATCTTTCACAAGACATTTTAAATTGTAAAAGTCACAACACTGTAAAAGTAATTTTAAAAGCAACCACAACAGTAACAAGTGTTGGCAAGAATGTGGAGAAATCATAACCTTCATACATTGCTAGTAGAAATGTAAACTGGTATAGTGACTTTGGAAAAGTTTGGCAATTACTCAAAATGTTAAACATGGTTTCCATGTCACCCAGCAATCTCCAGGTATATACCAAAGAATAAAAACATATGTTCACACAAAACTCTACACAAACGGTCACAGCTGCATTATTCGCAGTAGCCAAAAAGTGGTAACAACCCAAATGTCTATCCATGACGAAGGGATAAACACAATGTAGTATATCTGTACAATGGAATATTATTTGGCAATAATACATTCTACAAAATGGATGGACCTTGAAAACTATCCAAATGGAAAGAAGCCAGTCACAAAAGACCACACTTTGTATGGTTGCATTTATATGAACTTTCCAGAATAGGCAAATCTGTACAGATAGAAAGTAGAATAGGGTTGCTAGGGACTGTGGTGGGGGTGGGAGAGTATGGTCGTGAATGCTAATGTGTTCAGGGTTTCTTATGGGGTGATGAAAATGTTCTAAAATTAGATTGTGATGGTTGCAAAAGAGTATTCTAAAAACCACTGAATTGTATATGTTATGTTAATTATATCTCAATGTAGCAGTTAAGAGAAAATAGAACAATCTCAAAGTTGCCACTAAATAAAATAACTAAGTAAAGCTTCCACTGAAACATTGCATGTTGACATGTTGATCATTAAAATTTCAAATGCATAAGAAAGGTTTTAAATTGTGATTTGGTCTTTATCCTACTAATCAGATTTAATGTTTTGTTCATTTGACAGTTCTTTCTGAGGATCTACTATGTACTAGTACTTATGTTACGTATTGGAGAACAATCAAGAATAAGAGAGCTAAGTATGGAGAGAAATTTTCATGATGAAGACAAAGTCTTTATTCTTAAGGAGTTCACAGTAGAGAAGGCAACTTCAAATAAACAAATAATTATAATACTCCACGACATGTGCATGTAGGGAATGCTGTAGAACAGCAGAAGGGCTGCAAATTGCTTGGAAGACACTGCTTGTCAAGAAAGAAGAACCTGTACCTGGGAGGGAGGACAGTATGCACATTCACAGAGAGGTACGAAAAGGCAGGGCATGTTTGAGGAAGAGTGAGAAATTCAAAGTGATGGAATATAGTGATAAAGTTGGGATTATAGGAAGAAGACAGCTGCTGTCAAAAGGCTTGACATGTCATGTGAGGAGATGTGAACTCTGTCTTAACGGAGAAGGAAAGCTATAAGCTTGTAAGTAGGGGAATAATAACACGATCAAATTTGTGCTTAGAAAAAAATAACTTCAGCGAACTTTGGCTATTTAGTTGTTTAGTAGCTAAGGCAGCAAAGTGAGGATGAAGAGGGGATGGACTCAAAAGAAATTTAGAAGTGGAGGGATTGGACTAGTAACTTTTGCTGAGGATAGGGCATACCTTGGTCAAGGAGTGAACAGTGATTACTTGGCTAGAACATGAACTACAGAGTTAGGATAGGATGAAAGTCTTCATTTTCTTTTTCTTTAGGACATGTTTTGCAAATAAACATCCCACACATTTTGGTTTAGTCTCCCTGTGTCCACTTTATTGTATTGTCTCTACTTATTTGACAGAATGAATAAATATGAGGGTACTCTGAAAAGTTTCTGGAAAAATAGAATTAAAAGATAATGCAAATCTTTCTATGAACTTTTTGAAGTACCCTCATATATAATAAATAAATAAATTTATGGCGCACACACAAGCACACTGTTGGCACTCTGCTATGTACTTTATATATATTGTTTGATTTACTACTTCATATTCCTGCTACTCAAAATGTATTCTACAGACCAGCAGCATTGACACCACCTGGGAGCTTGCCAGAAACATAGAATCTCAGACTTGACCCAGACCTACTAAATCAGAATCTGCACATTAACACACATTAAAGCTTAGAGGTTAAGTAATGTCACACATTGGGTTTCCTGGGAAGCAGAGCAAAGATAGAAGCTTATGAGAGAGTGCTTTTAGGATCAATGCCAGTGGAGAGGAAGAGACAGGGAATGAAGGGAGCAAGATTGGGAAAGGGAAAAAGTTGGGCTGTGATGAAGTCTTGAGAAAGTCTTCAGGTGACCCTTCAAGGAGCACTGAGGTCGAGAATGCCCTACAGTTGTTCTGAGTAGGGGCCGAGGGTCTGGACCTTTATATCCCTTGAGTGTCAGGTGACTTGAGAAAGTCTTCAGGTGACCCTTCAAGGAGCACTGAGGTCGGGAATGCCCTACAGTTGTTCTGAGTAGGGGCCGAGGGTCTGGACCTTTATATCCCTTGAGTGTAATAAGTGTGTGTAGCACTTATTACACTCAAGGGATATAAAGGGATCGGTTGTTGCATGGCAGTCTCCTGGAATGGAAGTATGACCCTGAGTGGGGAGGCCCTCTTCAGGTGACACAATTTCTGAAAAGGATAAAGAGCTGCAAGTAGTATTTCCAGAAGCTGGGGCAGTAGAGTGAGTTCATTTCTGGAGGAGGACGTATGAGAGCATCTACTGCGAGTAACATTCTAAGGTCACTTCATTAATAAGGGGTGGGGCTGAGACTCAAACTCACCTTTATCAGACTGCAGACTACAAAGCCTACTTGATTATATCCGCAGTTCCAGACCTCCATGTCCTTAATTAACCCAGCGCAAATCTCTAGCCTTCTCGTTCAGCTCCCCATGTGGATGCAGAGTATGAACATAGTCTTGGAGTAGCTGGATATTTGTAGTCTAAGAACTCACTACTTTGAGTGAGTCAGCCCAGAGGGCTCAACTTCTTCTCGTGCTCGGAAATATGTCACTTGGAAAAATACTATCACTTTACTTACAGCTTTCACTCCAAGGAACTATTATGTTAGCTTAGTTCACTCTTCTCTTCCAGTGAGCAGTAAAAGAATGATATACAAGTTTATGTATGAGTGTGTCTTCTTTTGTTCCTTTGTCATGAGAAAATTTCTTTCATCCTTGAAACTTTCTTCATTGTTATCTCCAGCATAACTCAATATTTTAGTGTGTAATTTCTAAATGTTCTTTTTGGAAGCAAAATAACACTTCAGTGTTATTTTTGAGTCTTTCTCAACCTTCACTTTCAAACGCCTTATAAAGGCAACAGTGACCTGGGGTGGTAAAGACCTTTGAGGCATACTGTCTCAGAGTCTTTGAGGATATCGAATGTTGCTCCAACATCCCTCTGGGCATAGAGGGGTCTGTTAGGTAAGCAGTAGACAGCAAACTAGTAAACAACAACTAGTAAAAGAAGATACTGGAGTTTGTTTAAGAATAAATGTAAATTCAATACATTGTTTAGTCATATTTTGGTTGATGAACCTTTCATTGGTGGTCACAGATAGAGCTATGTAGAGGACTCAGTATTTGATCATTATCTATTTGCTTCTCTATGAAAAACAGAGTGAAAAATGGTAGTCCAGACTTCCAAAAGTATTTTAAAAGTGTATTAACTTTATTATGATACATGAACTAAGAAAAAAGTGTACTTGCTTTTTTCCCCCATGTCTTATGATACTAAATATTTAGGATTAATCATTCTGTGAAACTGACAGATACTGGCTGCAGACTGCGTTCAGGATGAGCCTTTCAAAGGCAACCGTTTCTGGGTAACTGAAAACAACTATTTGCCAGCACTTACATTCGGAAAGCCATGAATATTTGTGGCAAGTAGGTGTGGAGCATTACCACACAGCATATTGCAAAATGTCAAATGCACATGTGCTAAATAAAGTAAGGAATCTACTTAAAG
>NW_007730471.1:0-7788 GCF_000696425.1 Galeopterus variegatus | reverse complement strand
ACAGCATATTGCAAAATGTCAAATGCACATGTGCTAAATAAAGTAAGGAATCTACTTAAAGGTAGCCTAGAGGCACATATGAAAAACCTACTTCCACAACAGAACAAATTATGTTTTACAGAAAATTTCATCACCATCTTTCCATTTAAATAAACTTATTACGGAATTTGGTGTGTGAATTGTACAGTTGGATTTTGGTAATGTAACTATTCTGAAGAGTAAGATGAGCCTAATTCTCACTTATATCTTCTATTGGTTCTATAGAGACAGCGTTTTGGAGCATCACAGTGAAGAGCATATTCTGGAGTGGTTTTGAATTACAGCTTATTTATTTACTGGCTGCGTGACCTTGAGTTAGTTACTTACTCTTTCTGTGTTTCAGTTTCCTCACTATAAATTGGGGATGATAATTGAAACTACTCTATAGGGTTGTTATGCGGATTCAATGAATCAATATTTGTAAAACATCTAGATAGTGTTTAGTCCGTGGTAAATGCGATGTAAGTGTTTTTTAAACAAATAGATGTATTGAAGAAGCAGGTATAAACTTCGAACTAGGTATACATTCAGATTCCTCAATCTCTGCACAGGAAATTGACAAGTGTCTTACCTGTGTTGGTCTAGCATTTGTACACACCCTGAATATGGCACAAATCAACTCTACTGTGTGTAGTGGAATTCAGATATGTCTCTCCTGCTATATGTGCGCTCTTCAAACAAATATATTCAAGGTCGTTGAGTATATTATCTTTTTACCCTGACATTAGCATAGTTTCTAATTCATAAAGGTGTATTTGTAAATGCCTTTTGAATAAATCAATAAATAGGTGTGCATACTTTTCTGTTTTGTGTCTCTGATGATAGTAGAAATGTATCTTTTTGATAAGAGAAGAAAGCATTTTTCCCTAATATTTTTCCAGATTTTCTCCTTTATATGGTCTTATGCATATTCAAAGAGAAAATAAGTTTCTTTTCTTGTTGCTTTTGCAATCATTTTAAGTAATGATGTCAATTCAAAATTGGAATAAAATTGGCTTTGAGAAGACACATCTAAACCTTTGTTGTTTGCTAAAAAATTATTACATATCCATCTACCCTGGTTATTTAGTCCAATGCCATAAATTTGGAGTTGGCCAAAACAATTGGGAGACTTACGCTTGCTCTGTGTGTGTGTGTGTGTGCATGTGTGTGTGTGTGTATGTGTATGTGTGTGTACACACGCTTATTTAACTGCATGTATTTTAAGTGGCAAGGGGCAGTGTTTTATGGGAAGCCATGCTTTCATTAGATGGTAAAAGCAGGAGAAGTCATACTCAATGGTGGACTACCCAGGTGATATCACTGGACTGCTCTTTAGTTGAGGAAAAACTTTGACTCCAGTCTAACTTTCTATTTCTAATACAGTATGATCCTTGCCATTTAAAAAATTTCAAATGGGTTCTATTTGCCTGAACTGAGAGTGATTTTTATTTTGTGGAAGGTTTCTAACAAAATGAGCAGAAACCATTGTGTAGTTACCTATAAGAATAAGGCTGATTTTGTAATTTCTCTTTCTTTTAATATAATTTGAATTTTTCAGTTTTAGAAGCAGTGAATGTGAAAATAGATGATGAATATATTCCTAAGAGAACACCAAAAATCTATCATACATTTTGCATACCTATTATATTCACAAAAGATATATGAAATACTTAAAAACAAATTGGTGAAAAAAACTTGGTGACTGAACACTCCTAACAAGTGTTACTTTACTTTGAAATGCAAACACTGAGATTTAAGATTAACTGTTTTCAAATATTATCAATGTGTAACATAAATGTTAGACAACACGGCATAATAAAACTGACATACCCCAGGTAGCACTTGCAATGCATTATTATCCATCCACAACTCCCTTAAATTTTGTATTTGATCCAGAACTTCAGGCTGGGAGAGAGGTAGAGAGTAAGGAGAAAGGAGAAGAAAAACAAATTAGTCTTTTTTTAATCACAAATATTGGATGTAACTTTTTGAATCTTGATCTTTATTTGGGAATCTAGTGTTAACCCTCTAAGAAATTCCAGTTTAACAGACCTCCAACAAAACTGGTAGTCCCAGAGGTAGCCAACCTAGAATTGGAATCAATCAGAATAATAAAAATTAAAATCTATTACCCAGATATATTCTCCTCAATACCTTAGAATTATTGTTTGTAGCACTTAATAAGTGTAATACACTCAATAAGTGTCTTTCTTCACTAGACTATAAGCTTTAGGGGACTGTTGTTTTGTAATCACTCCATCCTTATATCCCCTGTTGTTTGCCATGATATAGTAGGTTCTTACCATGTGCATTTATTAGCACTTTATGTATAAGCTTTAGGGGACTGTTGTTTTGTAATCACTCCGTCCTTGTATCCCCTGTTGTTTGCCATGATATAGTAGGTTCTTACCATGTGCATTTATTAGCACTTTATACACGAACAACCATGTGCACATAAGCACTGCAGTACCATGATATGATAACAGTACGAATAAGGCCTAGTGACTTATAGTTACATGTTGAATAGTGAGAATGCCTACTATGTGTAATGCACAATTCAGAATCCACAGTCATGTCATACCCAGTTCTTGCCTTGAAGTAGTTGACAACCCAATTTTAGAACTAGATTTAGGTCTAGGGGAGAGGAATGCTAATAAATGACTAAAACACAAGGCAGCATAGGGGAGAACAGAACAACTCTTCTTCCGAGAACAGAGAGAGAGACCATATGAATTTTCTACATGTTATACACACAGTGCATAATGAAACACTTTCGTTGTCTAACTAGAAGCTGTCTAAATTCTACCTCCTGGGCAGCAGACTATGAAGAGAGGATAGAGGTTGCTATTGCTACCAGCGTTATTACCCTCCCTGTGGTGGCCTTGGCCTAAGTTCTCTCCCGAAATCATCCCCTTACCCCACTCTTAGGCTATGCACTTCCTTTGAAGTCAGTTCCTTTTTACAACATCAGGGGAGTGAAGAGGCCTAAGCTGGTTATTGCACTGTATTCACCTGTCACAGGGATTGATTCAGAGATGGGAACATGTCCCATTCAGAACTTATACAAAGCAATGAATCTTTGGCTGGGACTTCTGGGGAGAAGACTTTTGCTCTTCTCTGCTGGATTAGAAAATGGGAGTGTGCAGCCCTTGGAACTTCAGGTATGAGGAAAAAAGGGGAGAGCCCATCTGAGGATAAAGTCTTTCCAAATAAAGTAGAGCTAAAAGATGAGTCTTGGTAACATTATGTTAGCCTGGAACTCAGCCACATCTGAGGCCAGATTTTCTGTTTCTTCTAAGAGAGAATTATTATTACTTACTGAACCAGCAAAACACAAACAGTTCAATAAAATTTGGGACCTAGTTAGGAAAGCCAGTGCATTTTACAGAATACGTGTGGAAAAGAAAGAAATTACATAAAAATTACCATCAGAATATTGGTAATTGTAAGTCAGTGGAGGTTATACACATGTCCTTGACACACTAAGAGGGCTTCAGAGACTTCCAGACCTACTTTGGAGATAGTCTCTGATCTCTTTAGTCTGTGATTGCAATGAAACGGTAAAATTCCTGGAAGAAGTTTCCTTTATAATGAGGATCAAAATCTAAAGTTAGAGACATGGTATTCTGCTATGAAATCAGAGGCACGTGTGAGTGGGGGATTTTTTTGTGTGTAGGAAAATACTCCCACTGTCATTTAGATCATAGCGAGTGAACTACTCTGCCTATATGTTAGACTGGACAAAGATGGAAAACATGCATTGTATAGCAAGTATAGGAAGCACACTCCAATACACACAGGCTTTGAGGCAAAGGGCTGATAGCAACAAGCAGGTCAGTTGGAAAACATCAGTCAGATGGTGCAATTGTTCCTAAGCCTAGGCATTATGCAGCCTTAAGAAGAGAAAGGGATGCATGCATACTGGGTAAGATTCAAGAAAACCTTACATGTATATCATAGGACAGAGATGAGTGTGCAAGATTGTAACAATAAGAATTATTAAGGGTAATCTAGATTATGCTGTGGCAACAAATTAATCCTGAAATCTTAGTGGCTTAACACAACAGGTTACTTCTCACTTGTACTACATGTCCAGCATGGGTTTCTGCCCCACAATCTTGTGATACCACCATCTCAGGACCTCTAGAAGAGCCAAAGCAGGGGAAGAAAGAGCGTGGAAAACTTACCACTGCTCTTAATGATCCTGGGCTGGAAATGACACACATCGTTTATGCTTATAGCTGATTGTCTAGAACAATTTACATGCCTGCACCCTAGAAGGCTGGGGAATGTAGGGGAGATTGTGGAATATTTGGTGAACACTACTGTCTCTTCCACACAGTGACACTGTATGAAAAGGAATGGCAAGAATGAATACATAGTACTTTTATCATTTACTCATCCCTTCATTAAGTACTTATTAAAACATCTTCTAAGAAGTGTTAGGCATCACACTGAAGTCATAACGCATAGTGTGGTCTCTGCCCTCAAGAAACTCACAGTCTAACTTTAGAGCAAACACACAAAGAGTAAATGTATGACATTACAGGAATATAAAGAAGGGAAGCGTATCTGCCTTAGTAATGAGGGGGAGCCAGAGAAGGATTCATGGAGCTGAGATGAGAAGGAGTTGGCCAGTGGAGAGGAGAGGAGAGGATGTAGATTCTAGCCAGAAGCAGAGTGGCAAGAACTAGCATGGTGTGTGCATGGGAATGGCAGGCAGTTTGCTTCCTAGAGTGTTAAGTTTGAGACAGAGTGGGTAGTAGGAAATGAGGCTAGCAAAGGAGTAGAGGTTCTACAAAGGCCTCTTTTTTTTTTTTTTTTTTTTTTTTTTTTTTTTTTTTAGGAGATAGGACTTTATTGTATGGGTGAAGAAGCATCATTAAAAGATTTTTGATAGGAAGTGTAGGAAGTGATTTTGGCAGATTGGTGTTCTTTATATACTGTATATCACTCTAGTCTGGAAGGAAAAAGAAAAACAAAAGCAGGAAAACTTATTAGGGCTAGTAATAAAAGAGATAATGAGGAATTAGGATAAGAAATTGGATTCAGGAGCATTTAGGAGATAAAAATGGCAGGACGTGGGGACTGATATGGGACGAGGGACCAAGGCGTGTGCATCCCCCAGCTCCCCAGCGTGCAGCGGTGACAATGACGGAGATGCAGAATAGCAGGGTGGAAGCAGACACGTGAGCTGGGAGAGACTGAATTCCGTTTTGATCATGATTAGCTTTAGGTTCCTGTGGAACACAGGCACAAATATCTAGGAATCGGTTGGCTATTAAAATCTGAATCTTACGGAATAGGTTTGAGTGGGAGATACGACTTAGGCATTTCGTGGAAATAGAAACTCAAATGGAAGATCTCCCCATGGGGAGACTGGGGAACGTACCTTGGGGAGCACTAACACGTGAGGGCTGAAAACACGAAGAGCAACCTACAGGAGAAGCCGTGCAGGAATGGAATCCAAGAGAGTAAGGCAGGAGGTGGGGGGTGTTGAACAGAGTGCAGTGAATTGAGCTGTGCTAGGAGTAAGGAAGTAAACAAGAGTTTCATACACCGGACAGATGCCCAGTGGATTAAGTGATTGAAGATATCCACTCAGTTTTGGAAATAGTAGGTCACGGGTAACCTCGGTGACAGCCACTTCTGGTGATAACTATTACAGTGAGTTGAAGATAAAAAAAAAGAGGAAAATAAATGGGGGCAGTACAGGTCAAATATTCTTTGTAAAGTTTGGATGAGAGGAAAGGAAAAAAGTTAAGGGGCCATGAAGAAATTGAGGGGTTAAGGGAAAAGAAAACCGAAAGCAAAAAGGGACAGATTAAAGACAGATAAAATGGTATACAAATCGTGGAGTAAATTCCACTAGGAGACAAAGAAGATGTGATTGACAGCACAAGAGGAGGGGCTGACCTTGAATAGAAACGAGAGATCTCATCTGCTGGGACTTGAGGGAAGATGGTCAGAATGGTCAGGGTGTAGGTGGGCATGCTGGAGGGAGGGCTGGAAGTTTAGGGAAAGCCTATGCTAAGTTCTCAAATGTTCTCGATGAAGCAGGAAACAAGGCAATCTGTTGAGCAAGAGGGGTACATACATAGAGCAGCTGGGGAGAATGGTACATACTGGAATATTTTGAGGGGAATCAAAGAGCTAAAGGCAATCAAAAGAGCTCTATCAATGATAATTACTATAATTTTTTTTTTTTTTTCTGGGCAAGGAGGGGGACTGACAGTCTAGGACAAAGTAGAAGAAACNTGCTGTGGGAACATAGGACTCACGTGGTTTCTAAGGATTGGGACAGCCTTTGATGAGCTGCATACCCTGCCCTCTTGGCCGTGTCAGGCAAAGTGGCAGATAAAGGTGACCTATCACGTCTCCGAAACTTCTCTAATACTGGGTTCTACTGGAGACCCTAGGCATTTGTGAGTCCTTGGAAAAGGGTAACTGACGTGAATGTATATTTCTACTTTATTTTAAAAGATATTTAATCTATTTAATAACACAATAAGGTACTAAAAGTCCTACTTTATGGACGAGGAATCTAATAATCATTTCCTGGGGAAAATGAGAATGTTTTGATAAGGGTTGCATAACTGCAGCCGGGATTGTTACTCAGGTCTTATGGCTCCAAAGATGACATCATATTATAGCTTAAAATTGAAATGCCAAAATAATAAAGAGAGCTGGTGATCACAAATGCCTAATAAAGTAAAGTGCATGTTGGATTTCTGAAAAAAAAAATATATATATATATATATATATTTATTACTGGATGTTATAATAAGATGTACCACAGAGGAAACTGCAGAAACTTCCTAATAATAGCAGAGACAAAATACGGTTAGCTGATCAATACATAGCCTTGCTGAAAAGAAAACAAAAATCACAACATGTATATGATATAATAACATTTCAGGATCAATAGACAATTTTACAGTCTATCTTGGAACTAAACTAAATGGCTTACTACATCCAACCTAATACATAAATTATCTTTTTTCATGCTACTTAATTTCATGACAAAATCAATCATTTCCATTAAAAATGGGTAAATTAACTCCAGAATGTCTTGGTGTATTCTATTCTGGTGAAGGTGCTATGAGCTGAGCACTCTCATAAACTGCTTTTGGGATTATNAATCTGTTGAGCAAGAGGGGTACATACATAGAGCAGCTGGGGAGAATGGTACATACTGGAATGTTTTGAGGGGAATCAAAGAGCTAAAGGCAATCAAAAGAGCTCTATCAATGATAATTACTATAATTTTTTTTTTTTTTTTCTGGGCAAGGAGGGGGACTGACAGTCTAGGACAAAGTAGAAGAAACAAAAGACTTCAGGTTCCCATTAGGTCAGAGAGGAATGTAGCAGGAGTGAGGGATGGAGGGTTCTAAAAGGATGAAAAACTAGAATGGGAGAGCAGAATTTAGGGGTTCAAGATTTCTGATGTAGTGCCAGGCAACGACAAAATTCTAGTTGTAAGCCTGGGGAGGGTTGGCGAAGGCACGAAGTGTGAAGTCTTGGTGTGTGGGGAGGGGAGGATGCTGTGGGAACATAGGACTCACGTGGTTTCTAAGGATTGGGACAGCCTTTGATGAGCTGCGTACCCTGCCCTCTTGGCCGTGTCAGGCAAAGTGGCAGATAAAGGTGACCTATCATGTCTCCAAAACTTCTCTAATACTGGGTTCTACTGGAGACCCTAGGCATTTGTGAGTCCTTGGAAAAGGGTAACTGACGCGAATGTATATTTCTACTTTATTTTAAAAT
>NW_007730470.1:192604-193070 GCF_000696425.1 Galeopterus variegatus | reverse complement strand
CGAACCCAGGGCCTTGGTGTTATCAGCACCGCACTCTCCCGAGTGAGCCACGGGCCTGCCCTGTATGTCTTCCTTTGAAAAGTGTCCATTCGTCCCCTTTGTCCATTTTTTAATTGGATTATTTGTTTTTTTTTTTACTGTACAGTCGTTTGAGTTCTTTGTATGTTCTGGATATTAATCCCTTGTCAGATGTATAGTTTGCAAATCTCTTCTCCTATCCTATAGGTTGTCTTTCTGATTGATTGTTTCCTTTGCTGTGCAGAAGTTTCTAGTTTCATATAATCCTATTTATTTATTTTTTCTTTTGTTGTTTCTGCTTTTGGGGTCTTATTCATAAAGACTTTGCCCAGTCCTATATCTGGAGTGTTTCCTCTATATTTTCCTTTAGTAATTTTATGGTTTCAAGTCTTATATTTAAGTCTTTAATCCATTTTGAGTTGATTTTAGTATATGGTGAGAGGTGCAT
>NW_007730470.1:190869-191898 GCF_000696425.1 Galeopterus variegatus | reverse complement strand
TGAAAAACATGTGGCTACTCTATTTCTTTAGATATCTCACTTTTATTCCCTGGATTATCACAGAGCTGCATATAATATCTATTGTCTTGTCTTCCTTCAGATTATGTTTCTGACTTATACTGTTACATTTTGGGTTACATAGAGGAATGGTAAAAAAAAACTAAAGACAGAACCCACTTTTTAAAAAAACTTTTTAAATTTACTATTAGCATATTCATTCTTACAAATCATGGTATTTCTTTATGCCCTTTGCCCAACCTATCACTTTCCAAATCCCCTCCCTCCCTCCCCCATCTCTAGCATCCTCAGGTTTGTTCTCTCCTTCTGAAAGTTCAATGTATTGTTGTGGGCTTTTTTTCTTTCTTCCCTTCATTCCTTCCTTCTTACCTCCTTCCCTCCCTCCCAACCTCCCTGTCTTCCAAGCAGCCAGCTATGAGTGAGAACATGCAGTTTTTCTGTTTCTTTGTCTGGCTTATTTCACTTAACATAATTTTCTCCAGACTCATCCACGTTGCTGCAAATGACAGAATTTCATTTGTTTTTATGGCTGAGTAGTATTCCATTGTATATATATACCACATTCCTTATCCAGTCATCTGTCAATGGACATTTAGGTTGGGTCCATATTTTGGCTATTGTAAATAGAGCTGCAATGAACATGTGAGAGCAGGCATCCCTTTGACATGATAATTTCCATTCCTTTGGATATATACCCAGTAGTGGGATAGCTGGATCATATGGTAGCTCTATCTATAGTTGTTTGAGAAACCTCCATACTGTTTTCCATAATGGCTGTGCTAATTTACAGTCCCACCAACAGTGCAGAATGGTTCTCTTTTCCCTGCATTCTTGCCAGCATTTGTTATTCTGTCTTTTTAATAATGGCCAGTCTAAGCGGGGTGAGATGATATCTCAATATGTTTTGATTTGCATTTCTCTGATGACAAGTGATGCTGAGCATTTTTTCATGTACCTATTGGTCATTTGTATGTCTTCCTTTGTTTTTTTTTTTTTTTTTAAAAAGATGAC
>NW_007730470.1:188173-190411 GCF_000696425.1 Galeopterus variegatus | reverse complement strand
TGTTATTACTTCCTTGAATAAGTTTTCAATGCCTTTTCCTTTTTCCTCCCCTTCTGGAATAGCACAGTTTGGATGCTTGTGTGCTTGAGGTCATCTGCTAGCTCTCTTAAATTTTCTTCATTTTTTAAAATTCTTTTTTCCCTTTTCTTGTCTGCCTGGGTTATTTCAAAAAGACCATCTTTGAGTTCTGAAATTCTTTCTTCTGCTTGCTCTAGCTTTCTGTTCTGTTTTTTATTTCATTGAGAGAATCCTTCATTTCTAGGAGTCTGTTACATTCTTTTTTAAGTTATTAATCTCTTTATAAATTTCCTCCTTCATATCCTGGATATTTTTTCTTGTTTCATTGTGTTGTCTAGTTGATTCTTATTTCTTGGGGTTTTCTTAAAATCAGTGCTCAGAATCCTTTGTTGGATATCTTGAGGGTTTATCTATCTATGGGGTTTGGTACTTGAGAATTACCATGTTCCTTCGGTGGTGACATATCTTCTTGTTTATTTGTAGTTCTAATATTTTTATGCTGACATTTGGTCATGTTGTAGAATACTTATTTCTTCTATCACTCTGGAGTGGGTTATGAGGGGGGAGACTTCCTCCTCTGTTTATAGGTTCCACTGTGACTCTTCTTATATCAGTGCAGTTGAGTGTGCAGTGGGCTGCCTTGGCTCCTCTTCGGTCAGTGTGTGGGTCCTTCACACTCACCCACGTGGTCTGTGTGGTGGGCGGTTGGGTCTGCATGCCCCTCTGGTGCTTGGGTGTGGGTGGGGCCTCTAAAATGATTTTTTTAAATTGCCAAAATTATAGTTCCAAAGGACATGTCTTTGCAGTAGAGAAAGAAAGTTTTTATCACAAGGTTGCTGTTGTGAGAAGGTGGTAGATCAGCATCTCAGCCACTTTTGTTTTTACTGAAGAAGTTAAAACATCTATGTGTTGCTTGATGCCCACACACAAAATCCCACACAAATGTCTTCCAGAAATGACAAGAAAAGTTTTCTTCCTTGTAAGAGATTGAATTATTGTTTAATGGAATGTGAATTTCAACTTATCAAGTTTCTTTTTTCACTCTGGCTATCAAGCAGCTCAAAAAAATATCTGCAGTCCAATTATAATAACCATATACTTTGTGACCTATAAACCTGCATACTTTCCTAGCTTTAAGCCATTTGTTTTTAAAATTTCTATTTAGCATAAGGTTAAAATTCTTGTAAATCGCCTCAATTTCTTTATGGAATAAAGTAGGGAAATATAAATTAAAAATACAAAGAAAAATATTGGTATTTTGGGGAGTCTTTGAATTAGTTTGTAATCCTCACAAAATGCACCCATATCATCCTTCAAGTTGGTGAGTTATATGTGACAGATAATTTTCACTCCATTTAATGCTTTTCAGGACAAGAATATTATACACAAAAGTAACCCTATCTGACCAGTCTCAGGCTTTCTAGATGCTATCAACTTAGTGAACTATAGACACTTCAACATCAGGTGTTTCTCACAACTTTTGTTAACCATTAGGTCAGGGGTATCCTGACAGGCAGCCCGGAAGCAGGACAGCTGCTCTTCAGAGGACCCATGTCCCTCCGCCACTTTAACTGGCCAGCTCTTTTGCACATAGTAATCATCCTTTTCAGGGTGCTAGAATGCCCTTAATCTTATTATGAATCAGATAATTTTGATAGCTGCTCCTCTCAAGGAAAATGGGATTCACCAAATCTGGTCAGACAAGTCAAATTGAAATCAATCCTTCTAGACAGACACTTAATGGTGTTAGAGTGGGATTCAAAGGCTTAACATTGTATGTTTTTTCAAAATATTACACTTTTAGTGTTTTGCTCTGTGTTTAAATAAGTGTGAAAGTGAGATTACTTCTAATGCTTAATAATCAACAAAAATCTTCAGGAAAATTTTGGTATCTCCTCCTGACTTCCTGGACCAAAATATAGAAGCTAGTTTCTTTCTTTTCTCCCCTTTTTCTTTTTATTAGTTAACAAATCACAGCGCTGCAGAAGTTTTTGATATTTCTTCACTTAATAGGTTTGTAGGGGAGTAGGAGGAGGGCTTTACAGGCCGAAAGAACAACAAAGGCATCTGTGGAGACTTGGAATGATCCACTGGGAAAACTGTGTGAGTGGTGAAGAGGAATATGAAAAAAGACACATTTGGAAACCCTTTGGAAGGATACACGGGAAACACACGGGGAACTGGGAGAAAGAAGTGGAAGGAAGCCTTTTCGCCATATAC
>NW_007730470.1:185731-187631 GCF_000696425.1 Galeopterus variegatus | reverse complement strand
TTGATATTTCTTCACTTAATAGGTTTGTAGGGGAGTAGGAGGAGGGCTTTACAGGCCGAAAGAACAACAAAGGCATCTGTGGAGACTTGGAATGATCCACTGGGAAAACTGTGTGAGTGGTGAAGAGGAATATGAAAAAAGACACATTTAGAAACCCTTTGGAAGGATACACGGGAAACACACGGGGAACTGGGAGAAAGAAGTGGAAGGAAGCCTTTTCACCATATACCACTGTGAATTTTGAGCTATGTGAATGTAATATCTATTCTAAAAAGAAATATTAAGATCCTAATTTGGAAGGCCCACATGCTAAGGAGTTAAGAGAGTTTCAGCAACACTGAGTGACATCATTAAAGTGGCATTTAAGAAAGGAATTTGGCATCTGAGGATAGGACAGGTGGTGGGAGGGTCTAGAGGCTTTTCTAGACACTTTGAAAGCAGAGGCTTAGACTTGTATCTAGTGACTTGCACACCATAGTCTCTGATAACATATTCAGTGTTACCGTGGTTGTTACTTGCTATGGTTAACGATGTTAATAATGTTGAGTGTGCAATGATACCATTTAGTACAGGAGGTATTCAGGTAGCTTTTGGAGTAATCCACACAGAGATGATGTCTGAGGCTCACCCTGCCAACTCCTCTAAATCCTGCCTTCCATTCTGACGATTGCTCTCGTTCAGAGTTCTTGTTCTGTTGCTGAATTTAATTTCTTTCCCATCCAAAGGATCCTTTACACATTGATGTCTCCCACCTTCTTCTCCAAGGATTCATCTTCTTCCCAGCATCCCATAACGAGTCCCAAAGACTGCTGAGATCAAAATTTCTCACCAGTTGTTTTCCCTGCCTAAACTCTCTTCTTTCCCTTATACAACATGCCAGCCTTGGCCCTCTGCTCCAGCAAGGATCTGTCCTTTAAATGCAGTTATTACAGGTATCCTTCCCATCCTTTCTGCCATGTTTTTCATCTCAAAATTTTGCTCAAACAGCACCTTCACTCAAAAAACATTCAGTATCACATACCTTTTTAAATCCTGCCAAAAACAATAAGATAGAGTCTTTGCCATTAAGAAATGTACAAATGGTGGAGGAGGATGAGAACAATCTTTAGTGAATAATTTACTGTGATACAGAGGGCGGTAAAAGAGGTCTCAGTCTCCCAAAGAATAATATACAATCCTTTGGTATATTCAGAATTTTCCAGTTCAGAAAATGTTTCCTATGTAACCCTCACAACAGCCCTGTGGGGTGGGTGTTGCTGTTCCAGTTCTTAACCAAAAAAGTTGAGATCAACAGAATAAGAGTATAGATTCCAGAGATGATAGATTGGATTTTGATTTCCGGCTGTGCCACTCACTGGCCAAATCCTTGAGCAAGTGAATGAACCCAAGATTGTTTGCTCTCATGGAATATTAGGTTAATAACAGTCGCTACCACACAGGAGTGCCGTGAGGATGGAGTGACGAAGTACATGAAAGCTTTCTCCACCGAGTCTGGTAAATGACGACCACTGAGCACTCTTCTCTACTTTCTTACTCCACCACCTTCTCCCTGAAGCTGTCTCCACTGACCCCTCTTGGTTTCAGCCACGAAAGTCCTGTCCCCCTCTTTTCAACTAGCTTTTTGGTTATTATCTATTATTATTTTGAGTTTATGCTTCTCAGTCTCTGTAAAGTACCTAGCCCATTATTTGTTTTGTTTTTTAAATTGTGTTTAAATCTTGTTTTATAGTGGCAAAATATAACATACACAAGATTTACCATTTTGACCACTCCTAAGTGTACAATTCAGTGGCATTAAATACATTCACGGTATTGTGCAGCCATCACCACTATCTGTTTTCAAAACTTTTCCATCTTCCCAAACAGAAACTCTATACCAATTAAGCACTAATTCCCTTTC
>NW_007730470.1:183426-184650 GCF_000696425.1 Galeopterus variegatus | reverse complement strand
TAGTTTAGCCAGCATCATTTGTTAAAATGGGTCCTTTCCCCATTATATGTGTGGGTTTATTCTATTCCATTGGTCTAATTGTCTATCTGGATGCCAGTACCACACTGTTTTGATTACTACAGCTTTGTAGTTAAGTTTTGAAATTGGGAAGTGTGGGTCTTCTAACTCTGTCTTCTACTTTGTTCTTTTTCAAGATTGTTTGGTAGTCATCATTTTTATGCAAGTGAACATGAGTATGTGCTGAACACATTCAAAAGAAAAAGGGAAAAACCCAAAACTCACACTATCTCATAGTTCTCCACCTCTGGCAAGATCCCAGTCAATGTCTTTTTGGTCAGACTGGCCCACCCTGTACTCCTAGAGGTAAAATGCAGCTTGTGATCACATTACAGATAAACGGACATGGCATATGTTACTGTAATTAAGGGATATACAGAAACCCTATCGGGGTACAAAATTGGAAAGAGCACTACATAAGGAGACCAGAGTAAGGATTCTAGTCCCAACTCTGTACTTAAAAGGAGTGGGCCTTAAAAAGTCTCTTACCTCTCTAAGTCTCAGTGTACTTGTTCTTTTATTNTCCATGTTGTAGCGTGTATCAGAATTTCATTCTTTTTTATGGCTGAATGTTCCATTTTGTATCCATTCATCTGTCAATGAACATTTGGGTTGTTTCAACCTTTTGGATATTGTGAATAATGCTGCTATGAACATTAATGTACAAATACGTGTTCGAGTCTCTGTTTTCAGTTCTTTCCGGTGTGTATCTAGGAGTGAAATTGTTGGTCATATGGTAAGTTTTACGTTTAACATTTAGATGGATTGCCAAACTGTTTTCCACAGCAGTTGCACCATTTACATTTCCGCCAGCAATGCATGAGGGTTCTCATTTCTTGACATCCTCACCATTTGTTATTTTCCATTTTTGTTTTGTTCTGTTTTAATATAGCCCATTCAAGTGAGTATAAAGAGGTATCTTGTTGTGGTTTTGATTTGCATCTTCCTAATGACTAATAAGGTTGAGCATCTTTTCATGTGTTTATTGGCCATTTGCATATCTTTAGAGAATGTCTATTCAAGTCCTTTGCCCATATTTGAATTGGGTTGAATTGGTTGTTGTTGCTGGATTATAGGAGTTCTTTATATATTCTGGATATTAGTCTCTTATCAGATATGTGATTTGGAAGTATTTTCTCCCATTCTGTGGGTTTTTTTCATTCTCTT
>NW_007730470.1:180507-181539 GCF_000696425.1 Galeopterus variegatus | reverse complement strand
AAATAGCGTTCTGTAACATAACTTCAATCCGTCTATGTCACACAACCAAATGTGAGGATCCTGTGAGAAGTGTGGAAGTCTATGAGATGAAACTCACAGGCATCTGGGAAGATCTCTCATTCTATCTCCTGAACCTGAAAGGAAATATACTCTTGCTGACTCATTTATGAGATTGCCTTCGGCTGATGAAATTGCAAGGGCTAGTCACAACAGGAGGCCTTTTAAAAAAAGACAAAATAAGCAACAACAGCAAAAGCTGTTGGTTTCACTTATAAGCAATTGCCAGGACTCTGGCAGCAAGTTGGTTAGGGGCCCTCTTGACAGGATTCACACCAACCCACAGACGGTAGGAAGAATTCTCTTCATCTCTGCATGTTAATTAAGGAGGACAGATGGCCCTGTGATTATTCAACCATATGTAGGTCAAGACTAAATGAATTAATAAGCAACTTAATTCTCAGCCGCCTCCAAGAGCTTATGGGGCATCTATGAACAAACAATTGCCATAGTATCCTGGGAAACAGGAGATGGGGGCAGGGGGGAGGGTGAAATTTCCCTTATTGCACTCTAAGTTCCACAGCCTGGGAAGGGACATCTTAGTCCCTCCACCACACACTGTCTTGTATATAATATTTGGGATGTTAAAATGAGTCAAAAATTATAAATCTTAGTTGTCCGGGTATAAATTATGTGACTGCGGCCCATAGGGTTTCTTTTTTAAAAAGTTGTTTTCCTTAACTGATCACTTTAGGACTGAAAAGCAAAGGAAGTAGAGCCTAGAGCTATAAGGAGAAATGTACTCAGACAGGCAGCACATGCTAGGGCCAAAGGAGGGGTCAGAGAACAAGTTCTAAAAAGGCTCACATGAGCATGAAGCTGTTGTAGCTGGGATTGCCGGAAGCAGAGCTTGATCCGGACCTGAAGAGCCAATTGGGACCATGATGATTTTGAGTGCAAAAGGCTGGAAATTGTGCAAGGCATGCGAAGGGCAGTAATCAAACCAGTGTGACCAGAGGAGACAGATGATGCAGG
>NW_007730470.1:173895-180404 GCF_000696425.1 Galeopterus variegatus | reverse complement strand
TGCAAGGCATGCGAAGGGCAGTAATCAAACCAGTGTGACCAGAGGAGACAGATGATGCAGGGGCATTAGGAGGGATCAGTTGGTGCAGGTGATTAACAGCAAATAGTGCTCTGAGCGGCAGCAATGCTGGTGCTTAGAGTAGAAACCAGTCTTTCCTCCTCCCAGTGTTCCTGCCAGAGTCCACAGAATGGAAATTGAAAACCCTCCAGGAGTTCATATTGGGAAGAGTAGTTTCTTCCCTCCTCTCAACTCTCAACTCTTCCCCATGTATGAGTGACTGGTGAGCCTGGAAGAGGAACTCAGCTGCCCTACTCAGCTCCTCTTTCCTTTCCTCTTATCGGGCTGGGCTGAACTCCCCATGGAACTGACCAGTTTTCCCTCTTCAGCTCTTCCTCTTCTAAGTGATGAGCTGCTTGCCTCTGAGGAGAGGCCCACACTTTTCCATATGTCTCTGGGTGGCAAGTTTAAGTCTCTGGGAAAAGGGGCGTGTATTAAACCCAGCTGTCAAACACAGAATTATTGGTAGTAATGGATATTTTGTTCCCCAATTCCTGGGTCTGTCTGAGTTGCTGTGGAGAACTGAAGGGGAAGAAAGGGGGTATAACTTATTATCTCCTGCCTAAAATCCCTACACCCCAAAGTCTGGAAGAGATATATACATTGAGCTGCTGTACAATTTGTTTTATAGTAAGACCAAATGCTTTATACCATGCTATATGGTATTTGGGATGTTAAGATCAGTCATAGTAATACACCTTAGTTTCTCAGTTTGTGAAGTTTAAGAACTTTATAAAAAATTATTATTTATTTTACTTTTTGGTTTTTTAAATTTATTTTTAAAAATTTTTTTGGTGCTGGCTGGTACAGGGATCAAACCTTGGACTAAAGCTGGCTGGTTAGCTCAGTTGATTAGAGCACAGTCTTGTAACACCAAGGTCATGGGTTTCGATCTGCGTACCAGCAAGCTGCCAAAAAAAGAACTCTGGATCTGGCTGTTATCAGCACCATACTCTAACCAAAAAAATTATTTCTTTTAAAATTCAAAAGAAAATAGGGTAAAAAGTCTCTCAACTAACCCCTCCAGTTACTCAGTTCTCCTCCCCACAGGCAACCATTACTATAACTTTCTTATTTATCCTTTTAGGGATATTCTATTTGTATGCAAGCATATATGTGTACTTTTGTGTGTGTGTGGCTGGCCGGTATGGGGATCTGAACCTGTGATCTTAGTGCTACAAGGCTGTGCTCTAACCAACTGAACTAACTGGCCAACCCCATTTTTTTTTAAATTTTAACTTTAATTTTTTGGAGCTGGCTGGTACAGGGACCTTGGTGTTACACCACCACACTCTAACCAACTGAGCTAACCGGCCAGCCCTAGGTGTATATGTTTTTTAACCAAAAGGTGGAGTTCTGGACACAATGTTGTGTGCTTTCCTTTTTTCATTTGTCATATCTTAGAGATTATTCCTTATCTTATTATTCCTTAAGGAATATTCTATTATTCCTCATCGGCTGTTGTCATACTTCCTGGAATTCCAGTGTATGGCCATAATATAACAACCAGTCACTTGTTGATGGATATTTAAGTTGTTTCTAACTTCGTGCTATTCAAAATAATGACTATATTAGTATGTACATCTTTGCATACATGAGCAAAGATTATATTTGCAGGGTAAATTCCTGGAAGGGGAATGGCTGGGTCAAATACTAAAAGTGCCTAAAATTTTGAAAGCTATTGCTAAATATTCAATCATAGAGGTTTATCACCAATTTATACTCCTACCAACATTAGCTATTATTTCTCAAAATATGGCTCTCTTGTGACTTTCCCTGATGCCTTCCTATATATAAGAACTCTAGTGGAAAATCAGAATTTTAAGGTGGCTTATGAAGTAATGGAAAGGTCAGTAATGCCATATTGTTTTAACTGCATCTGCCCTGCTTCCCATGCATGAACTTCTGCAATGCCACAGCCTTCCCTAGCTTCTGTTCCAGCATGGCCACTAGCATTCATCTGCTGTCTCAACAGGTACACACTGTAATCAGAGGTATTAGGTAAGGAAATTGCCATGCTTAATGTCTTGAATTCTCTCAGGGATTTAAAAGAATTATAAAACAAACAAACGCAGGTGGCAGTTGACCTAGTTAACTCTATGGTATTGCTTTGGCCCTACCTAAAATAGGAGTCATGTGGAACACAAGGGAGAAGATTCATAAAGCACATGCTATTTATGGTACATATAAAATAATTACACAAACTTAAAAGCAATCTTTCGAGTATCTTTAAAATTAGAGAGCTATTTTCATTGTAAGGTACACCCGGACCAAGACAAGTTAGAGCACATGCAGGCTTTCTTCTCATTTTCTTATTACATACAGCTCGCCACCCTTCCTAGTACCGTTCCAATTGGGTCCCCTCGAGCGTCATTTTGCCATGTAACAGAGCTTCTTTTCTGTTTATGCTACATGTTCTAAAATTATCTTTTCTCTCCCAAATAAAGTTCTTTCCCTTCTGTACCTAATTTTTCATTCAATATCAGAAATATGGAATCTGTTGAGTTAATTTTCACCTGACTGCTAATTTTTCCCTCCCAGAGTATTTAAGATTTTTAATGGCAAGAGCAGGTTAGTGCCAGATAATTAGCACATGTATTTTTTAAAAAAATATTGGAGCAGGAAAAAATAAATAAATATTTGAGCAGAATAAGGACCAATGGGTTAACCTAACTTGCCCAGTCACAGAGCAGAACCAAAATTTGGATGCAGGGGTACTTAACCCCATAGTCTGCACTTCCCTCCCGTTTCACCAGCCTTCAAACTTTTTTGTTTGAAAACCTCCTAATTTTCATAAGCTATGTATTTCTCACAAAGTTTTAAGTTATATCTAAAATTTTTCATCATTTTAAATAGTTGCAAAGGTCATAATTTCCAGCATATTATCGAAAATGACATTTTAAACTGAAATTTTAAATATATCACTTTTTAAGCAAACCCAATGAAATCCAAATATAACATTTAGATCCATTTTTAAAAATATATCAGCAAGCTCTTCGTTAACATTTAGAAAGGTTATATCTTTCCTTCTTCTCCTTGAGCTCATATTTCCATTCCATTTTCTGCAGATTTTTAATCCTAATTTTATGTTTGAAAGTCTTATTGATCACCAGATATGTATCTACAACAACAACAAAAAGTATGTAATTAAGGGCTGGCTGGCTTGCTCTGTTGGTTAGAACATGGTGTTGTAAGACCAAGGTTACACAGGTTTGGATCCCTGTACCAGCCAGCTGCCCACCCTACCCCCACCCCCCACCAAAAGTATGTAATTTAAGATTTTATTTATTTTCCTCTGACCATAAGTGGTTCAAATTGGTAAAAAAAAAAAAATTTTTTTCTTCTTGATTATTACAAATATTAATATATAATTTAGTAAGACAACATAAATATATACATGTTTTGGTAATTATTAAACATAAGTAGGGCTGGCTGGTTAGCTCAGTTGGTTAATGCATGGTGTTATAACACCAAGGTCAAGGTTTGGCTCCCCTTACCGGCCAGCCTCCAAAAATAAATAAATAAACAAATAAACATAAGTAGTAAATTTTTTGTTATTAGTTAAGATAATATTAGCTATTGTAACAGATAAACTCCAAAATCTTAGTGGCTTAATACAATAAAAGTACTTCTTGATAATATTAAGGTACTTTAAAAGGCTCATAAAAAGATTTGTATGATCTTTTAATTCTATTTTGCACAAACTTCTTGAAGTACCCTTGTAAATAGAATCCCAAAAGGGACTAGGTGGTGATTCGGGGACATAGGCTCCTTCTACCTTGGGGCTCTGTTGTTTTCAACATACGGCTTCATATGGCTGAAAAAGGAAAGAATGAGCATTGAGATGGCAGGTGGCCAGGTCTGAAAGTGGAGCCCTGGTTTACGGCCATAGCACCCTGAATGTGCTCGATCTCGTCTGAAAGTGGAGCCCTGTACTTCCCCTGACTTCCAATACCCAGAACCAATTATATTAGCAAACCTGAAACAGTGGAAGGACAGGAATGCAGTCTAGCAATTTAGAAATGGATTGGGTAAAAAGCTCGACAATCTTGGCCACAAATTTACTGTGTGTTAAGAAAAATCATGATCCAACTTTTAAAATAAATCTAATGAAAGAGAATGTTTTAGTCTGCTAAAAACAAATCTGGCAGCTATTTTAAAAATAATAAATTTAATAAATAGAAAGTAGAAAGTGTTAAACATTTTACAAGATTAAATAAGGGCTCAATAATTGTAATACATGTTTTGTATGATTTGATAAAAACGTGTTCTGTCTCATTGAACACTAGTCAAGAATACACAAAGTCCTACCTTTAGCAGAAATACCTGTAAAGAAAAACTCAGCAAGTTTTATGGATTTATGGTGGCTCAATGAATCATTAAGACTCCACCTTTTGGTGAACCATGATGGCTTGCACATCCAGAACAGTTATTTGGGCTAAGTCGGGGCAATGCATTTCTTTTACAAAGTGGGAAAAAAGACTACTATGAACTTGATCACATTATCAGATAAATCAATTTTAGTAAAGAACACTTAGGGAAGTTGAAGATCTAGAAATTGAATCCTTTAAAATGATCTAAGCCCATGTAATCTCCTCTGAAAGTGCTTATGTATCCCCACTTCGAGGAGCACTGCATTATACCATATTGCCTTGAAAGCCCAGAAGAGTTTCTAAATGTGGGAGTTTCTGACAAACCAGTGAGATATTTTGATGCCTTCCCTTAGCCCTTAAAATTAGCCTATATCCCCTGGTTCACTCACAAGGACTTCTTTGCGTAATACTAATAGAACTGCAGCTTTGTTTTAGATCAAGAATTCCCTAAAGATAACAGAATAATCATCCTGGATCTGTTGTGTAAAGCTTAAAAAACCAAGCAACTATCAAACACTTTGGCAAGAACCGTATTTCTATCTCATATACAGTTCCATTCCTTGGATGATGACTAAAAATATTTTTAGATACATTCTGGCTTCTATTTGTCAGTCTTCACTAAATTTTTGATCTTACACATTTTACCTCATCACTTGTGATGCCACTTAAAATATCTTGCATAGGTTAACCTTTTATTGTTTAAAGATTTAGGCAAAATATTATGGTATATATACCAGATGTCAGGGATAGTTCTCTTAGATAGCAGAATTTCAGGTGATTCCTTCCTGCCTTACTCCCTGTTTTTCTTTCTCTTTCTTTCTTGTTAGAAATATAACAGTGACCAAGATAGACAAGATTCCCAATATCTTAGTTACAGATGAGAAGGAAAAGGTAAAATATAAAGGTGAAATGATAGTTTTCCTTAGATAATAACTTTGCTGATATTCTTTCTTATTCTCAAAATATCCTTATTATGATTATTTGAGCTATAACTATATCGGCTCAGCATAATTTAGGCACTAGGGATTTAAATAATACAGTTGAAATGGGAAGATAGGAAAAGTATGTCGTTTCAGGAATCGTCATTAAAATTTTATTTTAGGAAATTGTGCTGATATACCTTAAAGTTAATATAATGGTATTAAGTTAAATTCAATCTATTCATGCAGCAAGTAAAAATTTGTATTGTATGTAATTTATGAACTCTAAGAAGTATTAAAAACAAAGTTTTATTTACTAGCAAAATACAAATAGACTATGAGAACCTCCATCCAGGCTTTCAAGAAGCTTATACTGTAATTTTTAAAATAATAAAACAACTATGGTTTAATCAAAGTATAGAACAATAATAAAGCAGGCTAGATATCATGAGAATTTGGTAGTCTGAGAAGTCACCTGACTCTCCTACAGGCTCTGCCTGTGGCCTGGCTAAGCCAGTTTTATTGCTTTCAGTGATGTGCAGATACCAATGTGACTTCCTACTTCCACAATGCTCACTCATGATGTCTGCTGGACACAGGTCTCAACATATGTAGAGGAAAAAGCTGCCACAAATTTACTTGTAATAAAACTGACTTAAAGAGCATAAAAGACAATTTCTCTTGCTGGGAGATAAACTGTTGTTAAAATTGTTATCTAAGATAAAAGTTATTAAAAATTTCCCAGGGCAGAATTTCAAAAGTGAACAGAAATACGATCTTTTGAAATGCAGGATTAAAGTCAAACTTGGAAGTGAGTAGAAGTGGGGAGGGGGGTCACTGGAGTGTCACTGAGCCTGGGAGAGGTCATAGGAAGGCAAATTCTCATATCCTGTTCAGAACTCGATATTTAGGATAAGGCAGAAGTAACCGATCACGGTGATGCTAGGATAACATTATGATCAAAACTGTTAACTGAATAAATAAGAACTAAAAGTGAGGCATGAAGATACCTCAGACTCAAGACCTGGTGACCGCTTCATGGAAATCACACTCTTGTCAGTTGTTCAAGTCAGTAGAGATAAAGCATCTAAGAACCCTGCTACTTCTCACATGGAGGTAAGCAAACTACCACAAGGGCAGAAAAGTGTTCCTGACTTAT
>NW_007730470.1:172175-173454 GCF_000696425.1 Galeopterus variegatus | reverse complement strand
TCAAAACTGTTAACTGAATAAATAAGAACTAAAAGTGAGGCATGAAGATACCTCAGACTCATGACCTGGTGACCGCTTCATGGAAATCACACTCTTGTCAGTTGTTCAAGTCAGTAGAGATAAAGCATCTAAGAACCCCGCTACTTCTCACATGGAGGTAAGCAAACTACCACAAGGGCAGAAAAGTGTTCCTGACTTATTTTCCTAGTACAATAAAACAATTACAAAGAATTTGACTTTATTAATTAAAATGTTTAAAGTAGATTAATTTTACATGAAGATTTCATGGCCTACTAAAGAAAATATCTTTTAATACTTGGAGAGAACTTGTCCAGGGCTTAGTCCTAACAATAGTTGGTGTTTACTGAATGCTTACTATATGCCAGACACTGTGTTAAATGCTTTCCATTTATTGTTCACAGCACTATGAGGTAACTGCAATTTTGTAGATGAAGGACTTTAACACAGTGAGAGGAGCCAGGATTCAATTCATGTCTCTAAAAATAAGTCAAGCTGTCTCTAGAGCAACAGTTACTAAACTATTTGGGGATCATAAACCCCTGTAGGAGTCTGATAAAAGCTATAGGTTCTCTCCCCAAAAGAACCCATAGGTATATAAAATTCTATATACTACATTCCAGGTCTCACAGACCCTCCCTCAAAGTCCACTGACTCATTAAAAGTCTCACTTTAGATTATACTTAAAGGTATTCAACTGGAAACCAGAAAATTTTAGCATTCAGCATCACAGTACTGTGATCATGTTCATGTTGTAATAAAAGTCTAATGCATCTTAAAATACCCTGAGAAATGTACTCAACTTTGTGGACTTGGAACACTATCTGGAAAAAACTAAAACAAAACAACAAACAGCACATTCTGGTTTTTAGAATTTATTGAAGCTAATATGTGCAATACAAGGGTACTTCAAAAAGTTCGTGTAAAAATGGAATTAAAAGATAATATGGGGCCGACCCCGTGGCTCACTCGGGAGAGTGCGGTGCTGGGAGCACCGCAGCCACGGGTTCAGTTCCTATATAGGGACGGCCGGTGCGCTCACTAGCTGAGCGCGGTGTGGGTGACACCAAGCCAAGGGTTACGATCCCCTTACCAGTTACAAAAAAAAAAAAAAAAAGATAATGAGTCTTTCCATAAACGTTTTCAAGTACCCTCGTATATTGTTATAAACCATTCTATTAACCAAATCATTTTTTAACTGGTCAGGGGAAAAACAGGCTCATTGTAAAGAATTCAGAAAGTTGGCAAATGGTATAAAGGC
>NW_007730470.1:169934-170795 GCF_000696425.1 Galeopterus variegatus | reverse complement strand
AGCTGTGAGATAACAATTTGTTCTAGTTATAAGAGTAACATCTAGTTTTAAGTTTCTCATGCTTCTGTCAGGATCCATTCACTAACTTGCTGTGTGACTTAACTACACAGCTTAGATTAGCCAGACATTTAAACAGATAGATCTTACAATTCGCCTTGTTTACATCTCAAGAGAGTTAATCACAAATAATGTTAATGAAGTACTTCAAACTTTTAAGTGAAAGGGCAAAACACCAAAGGAACAGTACTTTCACCTTTAACTAAACACAAATATTAATGCTATTACTATATTATTTACTAATAACCAAATAACTTATGATAATTTACTAAATAACTAGGGCAATGCCTAACAAGATAACCATGAGTTGTTGAGACACATATAACATTAGGAATGCAAGAGTAATTCACATAATTATATGATACCACCACAAGATGGAGTAAGAGTTCTATAACACACACATGCACACACGCACACACACACTTCTGTCAAAAGTCTACAGATCTGATTTATTTCATTCTGCCATCTAGTGGTGATACAATTAAGTATTACTCTATTGGATCAGTGTCCTGTGCAAGAATAAAATAAAAATAATAGGCAGTTTCATAAAAGCTAAGAAATTAGTTGAAGGAAAAGATTGAGCAAAGAAAAGTGGTCAATACTACTTAGTACAATGGCAAGAAACATGAGAGAACATCAGAGTGGAGTCCCAAACTGACAAAATAAGTTTAAAAAATGAAATCTTTTTCTTTTTTGTGGGGGGCAGCTGGTGGTTCTTGGTGTTACTGGTACCATGCTCTAACCAAGTGAACCGGCTAGCCCCCAAAATAAAAGCTATTTTAAAATTAAAATATAGCTCTCTAC
>NW_007730470.1:167433-168138 GCF_000696425.1 Galeopterus variegatus | reverse complement strand
AATGCTGTATGTATAGCATGATACCAATTTTGGCTTTTTTTCTTTTTAAAAAAGGTACTTTATTTTCTTCTTACTGCTTTTCTAAATTTCCCAACATATATGTATTACTTTTATAATAAAAATAATGATAAAATTACTAATTAATACATATTACAAAACCTGATTACTATATTTTCACATAAAATATACAACTTTCCAATCAAACATACCCTTGCATATTTAATTGCATAGAAATAATCTTAGGTTAAATACAAGTTTCAGATGTATGCGTTCAACACAAAAAGGATATTGAGAAAAATCTTTAGATCCTTTCAAGAGACCACTTGAAGCTCATAAGCATGGTTTAGAGATTTCTCACCAAAAATCCAGAACTACATACCCATTTAAGAAAAAACTTAAGGATTTATTATTCTAATCCATTGCTTATTTTGCATACTCTTTCCAACATCTCTAAGTAAAATTTATTTCTAAATATTCGAATCTATTTCCTAAAATTAAAGCATTTAAATGACCCCCTAAATATTATAAAACTGTATATTATCATTTATGCGTGAGAAATAATGTAAAGAAAATCTATTTACTGATGAATAGCTCATTTATCCAAAGAAGATTATGTGTATTCCAATAATGTCATTTATAAGAATGAGACATCCCATCTACTCAAAAAGAAAATAATTAGTGTATTGAAACTAGCTGTTTTTGCCA
>NW_007730470.1:166465-166692 GCF_000696425.1 Galeopterus variegatus | reverse complement strand
AGAAAACTCTATAGAAGAGATAATACAACATACTATATCTTCTTTAAAAAGTATGAGCCGAAATGTTAGGCATTCCTTGTGTTGTTTTTTAATATATTTAAGGAATGCTGTTTTTTAAACAATGGCTTTGAAAAAGAAATGAGTCCAAAGATATTACTACAGGATCTCTATAAAAGGTCACCAAAACTATCCTTGTTTGTGAAATCAAGGAAAACATTTTTAGAATT
>NW_007730470.1:163155-165809 GCF_000696425.1 Galeopterus variegatus | reverse complement strand
TCTATAAAAGGTCACCAAAACTATCCTTGTTTGTGAAATCAAGGAAAACATTTTTAGAATTTATCTTGCTAGAAAAAATTCTACCACTTTTCTTCCTTTTTCTTATTTCTGATTATCACAATTAAACATCAGAAGATTTTCCCGAAATAAATACTGATGTAAATGTTGACTTCAAGGACAAACAACTTTCGTTAAGAGTCTATTTCTCAGGCATTTCACCATTTGTTGAGACCGATGCAGCACTGTTATGGTGTGAATTGTTGTTGAATTCCTGTGAAGTATTCCTTCTGGGAGACTTTATTGGGGCTTGAAGCTGACTGGCAGGTGTAGGCTTAGCAGCATTTGGTGTCTTTGCAGAAGAATTAGATGGAAGACTATGACGATTACTCTCCTTACCAGAAGTAGATGAATGTCTTTTTCTTCCAAATTCCTCACTAATAGGGGGCTGCAAATCATGCAAGACAACATAATTGACAATTATACTGCTTTTTCTTGCTTCAAAATTTAAGGCCAGACTTTTCCAATGAAGAGGAAATTATGTTGGCACTACAGCAGACTTTATTGGCATGATGAAAACTTAATAGCAACTTAGGATGCTAAGCTTAAATTTCCTAACTAAATCATCTTACCAGAATTTGCCCATTCTTTCACTCAACTTACATTTATTAAACTTCTCTAATGTTTTAGGGCCTGAGTTACATAATAGGGCATAAGCATAAGGCCTTGCCTCCAATAAAATGTTTCAGTGAGGCCATTTTCCTTCTTTAGTCAACTTCTGTCAGCTGCGAAAGATTTGTAACTCTAGTCCCTTCCTCAACCCTAAACTCCTATCCTAGGCTTGCTTAAGTGATTGCGTTTAAGTAATAGATGAATGAAAGCAGCAGGGGAAAAAAGGGGATGCCAAGTCAAAGGAGCTTCAGCAAGTTTGAAGGTTTATCTAGGATTCTTAGAATAAGGAGACTGGAGAGTATTATTAACAGTACTAAATTTAAACATCTTCAAACATAAGTACCCATATAAAACTCCTAAATCCCTTCAGACTGCAAGCAGGAGAGAGGTGAACAGTGAAAAAGTATCCAACATTCAAAAAAGGTCAGCAATTTTAGGCCTTTCCAGTTATAGAGATTGAGGAGACCAGAGCTGTATACAACTAGACTAATATTTTTATTTAGAGGGCAAGTTAAGACACTAATCTCCTTCTCAATCTTCCATTGTATTTAAAAGAGGAGGTCTGAATCCTAGCCTACATTTAGATAGGGCAAGAATCGTCATTATAGAGCCAGGACATCTTTGTGACAGAACTGGCTAGGCCACTTTAAAAAAATAGATCATAATTCCAGAGACACAGTTAACTCCATCCCTTAGCCAACTAATCCACTAACAAAACTGCAAGACAAAAAACTACAACACTAAGCAGAGATGAATCTAGCCTTCCTTTTACTTCCCTCTCTTCTACTTTATTTTTCTTCTTTCCTTATATCTTTTTTGTTTCTCTTCTTCCCCCTTTTCCTTTATCTTATGTTCATCCCATTTTTATAATGCTTTCCTTTTCCTCTTAAAACCAAATTTATTAAAGTCTACTCTCCTGCCTTCACATATGCAAATAACATTCTTTTCTCAATTTTATTATGCAAGAACCCTAAATCCATATCAGCACACATTACAAGAACTATATGGATATAAGCACATTAAAAAGTGAAAAGTTTCAAACTGCTGGTGAGAAATGAGTAGCATATCCAGATAACAGTTATTAAATCTGGAAAATGTTCAATTATAGGGGCATGTCAAAATTAAAGCAAACTGACAACTGCACTGTGGTTATATAAGATGTTAACATTTGAAAAATTTGAGTGAACAGATATATGGGAATTATCTGAACTATTTTTGCACCCGTTCCAAAGCTTGATTTCAAAACTGAAAAGCTAAATTTTCGAAATGAAAAGTTAAAAAACAATTGTAAAATTAAATTTAAGAAAGTTACTGATAGGAGATTGAAATATATGGGTACTAAAAAGAATAGAGGAAAGGGCTTAAAACTTACATCAACACGGAAGTCTTCTAACCTCTTAAAACTACAGAGGTATTCCTGAAGTTTTGGGTCAATAGACTGTGTCTTAGATTGAGAATATTTCAGATAAGCCCAAAACTTTTCTAGTCCATACAGCTGACCTAATAATAAAGAAAAAGATACACTATAAATTATATAGAATTTTAAAAAAATAATTCATATTAAACATGATCCTACCAGGAATAAACCATTTATCTTCCAATATATATCCATACAGCTGACCTAATAATAAAGAAAAAGATACACTATAAATTATATAGAATTTTTAAAAAATAATTCATATTAAACATGATCCTACCAGGAATAAACCATTTATCTTCCAATATATACTTTATCTAGATTTTGAGAATAAGATGTAAAGAATTAACAATAATGGCAGTAACATTTATTGAGCATTTGCTATGTAACAGGTATTATTTAAGTGCTTTATTATATATCAGACTAATTTGAACCATATACAGCCCTATAAGAGTGCTCTTGAGTATATTACAGATGAGAAAACTGAAGTGAGCAAGGTTAACTAACTTAAACAATGTCACAATAGCTACTAAGTAGTGAAAATGGGATTCAGGGGCCGGCCCGGTGG
>NW_007730470.1:160725-161402 GCF_000696425.1 Galeopterus variegatus | reverse complement strand
CTGGAACCTGGAAGTGGTTGACCATTCAACTATAATCATAGAAACCTAATTAAGTGGCTCCTAAGAGAGCCTCCCTGCTTTAGTTATAAAGTACAATTAATAGCAGATATATTGCTAAAAGAGTTATAATCACTACATAAATTATAAAACAAATTTTGTTTCTTCTTATAACTACCTAGAGAACCTGGGACAAATTCTGGACAGTGGATCAACAAACTACATGGGCTCAACCTTCAACTGATGGTGATGAGCAGAACCCGTGAGAGTGGACAAAAGGACCATGTCTAGCTGACTCAACTAAAAGATGCCACAATTAAAAGTTTCCTCAGTTAGAATTCTTAAGTTATTCTGGGTACCTCAGTGGAGTTGAGGTTACAAATTCTTCATTACTGGTAACATACTGTCAACTGGGAGTTATTCACAGGGAGCAGGGTGTGTGAGTGTATGTGTTTCTCTTTTATAACCAGCTTATCTACAAGATGGAGAGTGGTGGTCTGGTCTGTCCAAAAGAATAAACAGGTTTCTTGGCAAGCTATCAACAGAAATGAAGGACTACCAACTAAACTAAACACCCAGACGCTAACCTGAGCCCTTTGCTTTGGTAGCTTTAAATGATGCTATTGGTTAAGCTTCTATGACCGAAAGCTATGGGGACTAAGGACTAATGGAGCAGCCTT
>NW_007730470.1:144516-160627 GCF_000696425.1 Galeopterus variegatus | reverse complement strand
TATCCCTGAAAATGGGGATAATAATATCCCGCATCTCAAGAATAGATACTTGTAAAGCTCCTCCGAGCTAGCACACTGAGGAGATGTAAAAACCGTTAGCTGTCACTTTCCTTCCTGAAACCACCTTACTGCTACTTTCAGTCAATGGATAGATTTAGTACTGATCTTCTCCATAATAATAACCACCTATTGAGCACTACTGTGCATCAATTATTGTGTTAAGCCCTTTAAATATTTTGTTTAATCTTCGCGATAATCCTACAAGGGTATCTACCATAATTTTCTCCACTTTATGAAGAATTTTATGAAACCTCGTGGGATTATAACCTGCCAAGGTCACAGTAAATTGATGGGCTAGGACTCAAACAAAAGTCTGATTTCGAAGCCTTCAGGTGCCTAACCACTACTTCCTAAGAAGTAGCTCATATGCTTACACTCCACACAGTCTGAATACTGCAGAAACAAACCCAAAAGTTGAAATGGTGTTAAAAAGCTATTAAAAACATACACAGAATTATGTGCATAGGAACACAGAACAGGAACTCCCAACCTAGACTTGGGTGGAAATGGGATCAGAGAAGTTATCAGAAAGTCCTAAGGAACAAATAGATACTACATAAACAGCAAAATATGCTGAGATCTATCTATCTATCTATCTATCATCTATCTATCTATCTATCTATCTATCCATCCATCCAACTGGCTGGTAAGAAGATCCATTTTTGTGTGTGCATGTGCTATCTATCTATCTATCTATCTATCTATCTATCTATCTAAACAACTGGCTGGTAAGAAGATCCATTTTTGTGTGTGCATGTGCTATCTATCTATCTATCTATCTATCTATCTATCTATCTATCTATCTATCTATCTATCTANCCCGTGGCCTTGGTGTTATCAGCACCGCACTCTACCGAGTGAGCCATGGGCCGGCCTAAGCTTTTGGCTTTTAACAGATGAATGGTATTTTACAGAAAAGCAAGAATCCTCAGATTATTGGTTAAGACCGATATTCAATACAATACTTGTACTGAATAGACAATATTTAGATTTTTACTCTTATTTCCTAGCAGACTATTCCAAAGACCAAAAGTATGACATTAATAACACAACCCAAATATGCAGTGTAACAGATGGGCTGAAGAACAGAGGCAAATCACCAGCCCTCTAAGTCATCATTTACTCACTATGAGACAGCTTGGAGTGCAAAATACAAAGGCTTCGAACCAGAAAATATATTTATACCCTAGGCTTGTAATTATATCCCTGAAAATGGGGATAATAATATCCCGCATCTCAAGAATAGATACTTGTAAAGCTCCTACACCACAGCTAGCACACTGAGGAGATGTAAAAACCGTTAGCTGTCACTTTCCTTCCTGAAACCACCTTACTGCTACTTTCAGTCAATGGATAGATTTAGTACTGATCTTCTCCATAATAATAACCACCTATTGAGCACTACTGTGCATCAATTATTGTGTTAAGCCCTTTAAATATTTTGTTTAATCTTCGCGATAATCCTACAAGGGTATCTACCATAATTTTCTCCACTTTATGAAGAATTTTATGAAACCTCGTGGGATTATAACCTGCCAAGGTCACAGTAAATTGATGGGCTAGGACTCAAACAAAAGTCTGATTTCGAAGCCTTCAGGTGCCTAACCACTACTTCCTAAGAAGTAGCTCATATGCTTACACTCCACACAGTCTGAATACTGCAGAAACAAACCCAAAAGTTGAAATGGTGTTAAAAAGCTATTAAAAACATACACAGAATTATGTGCATAGGAACACAGAACAGGAACTCCCAACCTAGACTTGGGTGGAAATGGGATCAGAGAAGTTATCAGAAAGTCCTAAGGAACAAATAGATACTACATAAACAGCAAAATATGCTGAGATCTATCTATCTATCTATCTATCTATCTATCTATCTATCTATCTATCTATCTATCTATCTATCTATCTATCTATCTATCTAAACAACTGGCTGGTAAGAAGATCCATTTTTGTGTGTGCATGTGGCCAGCTGGTACAGGCATCCAAACCCCTGACCTTGGTGTTATAATACCACACTCTAACCAACTAAGCTAACCAGCCAGCCTGAGATCAATTTAGAACAATGGCTTTCACATTTTTCTAAGTCCAATAGTATAAAAAATATTTTACCCTGTAACCAAGTCAATACATACTTCTATATATGTGTGTATATTAAAACATATATAAGGTTTCTAAAACAATTCTTAAATTTATATGTAGGTATGCGTTGTGAAACTAAGTTACCTTACTATGTTCAGTGTGTCTGACGTTTTCTACTGTATTTTTTTAAGCTAGCCAGAACCACTAAATTGGTTTCACAACCCAGGTGTGTATATTAAAACATATATAAGGTTTCTAAAACAATTCTTAAATTTATATGTAGGTATGAGTTGTGAAACTAAGTTACCTTACTATGTTCAGTGTGTCTGACGTTTTCTACTGTATTTTTTTAAGCTAGCCATAACCACTAAATTGGTTTCACAACCCACAAATGGGTAGTAAACAACTTGAATGAGAACATAGAGACTAGGAATGGCAAATTTTGCCTTTTGTACCAACTTTGGTAAATTGGCAGTAGCTATTAAAGCCATGGTAAGAAAGAAAGAATGCAAATCTGAAAAGTGTGGTAAGAAAGAACATAAAACAGTGCTGGAATTGATTAGAGATATCAGTAATGGACAGAGGAGGAAAAAATAGATGTACACATGCCACATTATCTGCTGTTCTTGATCTAGATAAAGATTCTAGATGAAAATTAAATGGGTTTTGTTTTTACATAAGTCAATGCAAATATACATTTTTTTAATCAGAAAAATTTGCAGCACTTTGTATTCCTCTCAAAGATAACAATATCTGATTTAGCAATATATTATTATTTGAGATTTACAAAAGGAATCCATCTTCGGAACTTGAAGAAGGGTAAATTTCGGTAATATTGGTGAAAGGAAAATTACTTTTTTTCCTTCTTTCCATCTCTTGTTCCTTTCTCCCTTCCCCCATGAATAAACAGCCTATGTGAGTCCACTTCATGTTCCTTCTCACTATCTTGGTCTGGTCTCACTCAGCCCTAGAGGAACACTAAAGACTTCCCTCAATGCTTCTGAAGGACACAAGGTCCAAGCTGGGACAAAAAGAACAGGAATTGGCAAAGCAGAGGGAAGAAGAGAAGTAGAAGCAAAGGTAATAATATGTACAGACGTCCAGAGGCTAGAGAGCTTGGTTCATTCAGAGAACACATAGTTCAGTATCACTGTTGCCTAGAGTACTAGAGGACTAGTGGAAAAAAATGAGACTGGAAAGGTGAGTCATGGGATGTCATGAGAGGCCTTTCTTTTTCTTGTCTCAAGGAATCTTAACAACTGGTTTGGCTCTAAGTATGTATCAGTTTGGGTACATATACGCACATGCAAGAGAAGTCTGTAATCAAGGGGGCATGGCAGAGAAAAATCTTGTAATTTCATTTAGCCCTTGTGCCAGTCTCTAAAATAGTTCCTAATGATCCTGTCTCCTGGTATCCCAACTTTGTGTAGTTTCCTCCTATACTGTACCAGGGGTGGCCTGTATGAACAATACAATAGGGCAGAAGTGATAGTATGTCACTTCCAAATACATATAGGTTATAAAAGACACTGAGGCTTCCTTCCATCTTGGAAGCTCTCCTTTCTTACATCATTTGCTTTAGGTGAAGCCATGTTGTAAAATGCCCTGTGGGGAAGCTGATGTGGTGAGGAACTAAAGCCTCCTGCCAACAGCCATGGGAATGAGCTTGAAGAAGATTCTCCAGCCCAAGAATCAAGTCTTCACAGACTGCAGCCCTGTCCAACTCCTTGACTGCAACTTCATGGGAGACCCTCAGCCAGATCCACCTGGCTAAAAGGTTCCTGGAATCTTGACCCACAGAAGCTGTGCACTAATAAATGTTTGTTGTTTTTACCTCCTGAGTTTTGGGGTAACTTTCTATGCAGCAATAGAAAACTAATATAGCCCTCCCTCTAGTTATGTTGTGCTACTTTCACAGTTCAAAATCGGACTACTTCAGCACTAGTTTTTTAAATTATTTTTTTAAAAACACTCTTCAAGTATAAAAATATTAAAAAATATTTGACCTGTAATTTGCTTCTGCATCTTCCCAAGCAAGTTGTCTAAATTCTTCATACATTTTTTTATTGAAGTGATCTCTGAGGAAAAAGGACCAGAAACGAAAGAGGGTATTCATTTCTTGGGATTGACCAATTCCCAAGTGTTTTCTCTCTGGAAAAAGTTAAAATAATAAATCATATTTTTATTAAACATACTTTTTAAAGTCAAAACAGCAGACATTTCACATGACTTAAAATGAGGAAAATTGAAACATATTAATCCTCAAAATATACTTGGGTTTCTTCTAAAAAGAGGACAATATTAATTCATTTTCTGATTTACTGCTCAAATTATAAACATCTGTCAATAATAACAGAAGAATATACTAAATTTTATTTCCTAATGTGTCTAAGCTATATATAAACGTTTACTTAAGGTAATTATTTATGATTATAATAAAATAAAACAATATTTTAGCCTTATATTAAATGATATAATTTTAATTTTTTAGAATTGTACTTTAATTTTAAACATAGCTAGGTAAAAAACAAGCCTCTTACCACTTAGGCATCTTCGACGATACTTGTAGTAAACTTGTTGGGTAAACCCATTTTCCTTCAAAAGTTCATGAGAAGGATGCTGGAACTTTGGGAATGAATGAGGAGTACATCCATGATTTCCTACTAGTGATGCACCTTCTGAAGGTGAAGCATTTGAACCGCTGTTTGAGGAGGGGGAAAAAAGTCTTCAAACTGAAATATTAAGAACCAAGTGTTTAAACCAATTTGTATTAATTTTTTTCATTATTGAGAGTCTGAGCAGTGGAAAAGACAGTAGTCCCTAAAACCCTCCTAAACTAATGACATACAGATCTACATATGAAGTGCTATTTACGTTCATCACACAAACAAATTCAGAGGTTGATAAAGAACATGGTTATAAATTCTCAAACTAAGAGCAGATAACTGAATAGCTCATTCCTGTTACAGATCCATTATTAACTCAGTTTACATTAGGTTTTTTAAAAAAATTATTATTATGGTAGTTGAGAACTTTTCAACTTCTCTGAGAAAGTAGGCTAATGATGTAAACTGGATACACTGAAATGAGGGGAAAACTCTGGCACAAAGACAAAGGCAATAATCTCATTATCTCAAAGACAAACTTGCAATTCTCTAAACTAGGCTAATGATGTAAACTGGATACACTGAAATGAGGGGAAAACTCTGGCACAAAGACAAAGTCAATAATCTCATTATCTCAAAGACAAACTTGCAATTCTCTAAATCAATTCAACTTCTGAAATATCTCCTAAATCTGTCTTTTTCTTTTCATCTGCACTACATCATTCACATTTAGGCCCTCATCTTTTTCACTTGAATTAACTGGTCTTCTTGTTTTTCCAGTCTCCCTCCTCTGTCCTGCCACCAAAGTGATCTTCTTGACATTCATCTAAATTAGTAGGTCTCAGAGTGTGGTCTGTGGACTACTGGAGGGTTCCCAAGAACCTTTCAGAAAATCTGCAAAGTCAAAACTACTTTCATAATAACACTAAGACACTGTTTGCCCTGTCCACTGTGGTGACATCTGTACTGATGGTGCAGAAGCAGTGATGTGTAAAACTGCTGATGTGAAGCGAGGCAGTGGCACCAAACTTTGCTTACTGGTGATTGTATTCTTCATGCACTTGGAATTTTTTTTTAAAAATGTCAGTTTCAACTTAAAATGTCCTTGTTGAAGCAGAAAAATTAACTTTATAAAATCTCAACACTTGAATATACGTCTTATGTGTGACAAATATGGGAAGAAAGGAAGCTTCAGTTTTGCAAGATGAAAACATTCTGGAGATCTGTTTCACAACAATGTGAATATACTGAACACTTCTGAACTGTATGCTTAAAATTGGTTAAGATGGTAAATTTTATGTTACATGTATTTTCACAATTAAAAAAATGGGACAAAAGCACAAAGCACTTTTGCAGTATATTAAAGGATAATGGTTATCTTAAGGCAAAGCACATGTGTCAATAAGTTGTGAGGTGAACTAGCTGCTCTTTTCATGGAGTATCATTTTAAATTAGAAGAACAGCCAACAAACTATAGTTATTCAGACTTTCCTATTTGTCAGATTTTTCCTCGAAAATGAACAAAACTATCCTTTATTTTTTTTATTATTTTTTGGCAGCTGGCCAGTACAAGGATCCAAATCCTTGACTTTGGTGTTATAACACCTTGCTCTAATCAAGCTAACTGGTCAGCTCACCAAATGAGTCTTTAATGTCAAAGAAAACAACTATTTGTTTCCAATGACAAAATTTGAGCTTTCAAGCAAAAATAAGAACTTTGGAAATCTTGTATTTGTCATTACGAGCCTGATACTTCTCACCAATACCTAGAGATTTTGCTAATGAAATCACTGGTGAATTTTTTTTTAGGAGTTTGTGCACATACAATACTATTTATCATTTTAAACATTATTTGTAAGAGTATATATAATTCATTAGCATTAAAAAGATTCACAATATTATATAACTATCACCACTATCTATACCCAAAACTTCATCATCCCCAACAAAAACTGTACCTATTAAACAATAACTACCCTCTTGTCCATCCCCTCAGCTCCTGCTAACCTCTAATCATTCTGTCTCTATTCTTCTGTCTTTTTGCCTATGCTAGGTACATCATACAAGTGAGATCATACAATATTTGCCCTTCTGTGTTTACTTTACTTCACTATGTATGTTTTCAAGGTCCAACCATGTTGTAGCACATATCAAAATTTCATTCCTTTGTAGGAAATGAAATTCCTCAATTAGAAGGAAGAAATAAGCTAGAATTCATACCAGATACTTAGGTTAGTAAAAGAATCTAAAATAACACTGGAGCTCCAGCTGTGATTAGAGTACATGAATCTATACTAATACCAATGAGCCCAGGACTTTAGCAACATTCAGCAGACTAAGAGCAAATATAATGGAAAAAGAGCTGGGTTTACTCAGCTTGGGACTTGGCAAGAACAACAACAAAAAATCTAGGAGTAAGAATCTAGAATTCAACCAAAATTTATAAGCACACAAAAAGAAAATAAAAATCGAGAGATAATGCAATAAACAGAACCATATTAAAGATGACCCTGCTACTGGCATGATCACAGAATGGACTTTAAAATAACTATGATGGCTGGCCGGTTAGCTCACTTGGTAGAGTGCGGTGCTGACAACACCAAGGTCAAAGGTTTGAATCCCATTACTGGCCAGCTGCCAAAAAGTAAATAAGTAAATAAATAAAATAACTATAATTAATACTCATACTTTTCTGGTAGGGACTATATCTGTCTTGTTTCCTGCTATAAACTCAGTGTCTTGAAAAGTGCCCTACATATTGTCAGTCCCTGCTTTCCTCATATTTTACTTGTGGGGGATGGTGGAGTGGTGGCTGAGAATGAATAAATCACCATATATTTTACACCATATATTTAACAACAAAAGAAATAATGTGATAAAACATGAATCTTAAGAAACAAATTCTTACCAAAATGTTAGAACTAAAAATTCTAGTTAAACTAAACTAAATGCTATTAACTTAACATTTTTCACAATTATCTGTTGATCTCTAAATATACTGCACCAATAAAAAAAATATTTGGGAAACAAACTCAAAATCACTTAGAACTCAAAAATAACTATTATTATACCACAGGTGTCTAGAAGAATATATATTTATTTTCTAGAGACAATATATCTAATAAGAATAATTTAAAAGTACCAAATATGTATCGCTGAAGACAGATTTCAAGATTTTGAGATCATGATAAACTCCCCAGCATTTCTTTTCATGAAATGAACTAATCTTTCCCCTTCTAATAACCAGTCAGAAAACATTTTTTCCCAAAGTTAACTTTTCAAATGGAAAAGCTATCAAATAATTTCCTGAAAATATTTAATACAAACAGGATATAGGTTTTCAAGAAACACAAAACAATGAGCAATAATTCACTTCTGTATTGCCTCTACAGGACAAAATATAGCATACTGCTTTGCACGTAACTGCACTCTAAAAGGTATGCTTTATCGTCTCTTTTGAGGTAAATAAATCTTTCTTTAAAAATTAAAGCTATAATAAAAAATACTTCTTGCTAATAATCAGCTAATCTAAATTATTTCCCCAAAAAGAAAAAACATCTAAAATAATAATGTGTTTTGTTTTCATATTCTTTACATAGTTTTGAGCAGATTGTTTAGAACATTAATTCCCTACATAATATCTATTAGGAATGTGGGATCTTTCCAAAGATAATAATGTTCATAGACCTAAAAAGTTTATAATCTAGGAGTCCACATTGTTTAGAACATTAATTCCCTACATAATATCTATTAGGAATGTGGGATCTTTCCAAAGATGATAATGTTCATAGACCTAAAAAGTTTATAATCTAGGAGTCCACATTTGTGAAAAATAATTTAAATGGAAAAAAATTGTCCTACTGAATTATTCCCTTAATGTACTTACTGTGAAACTGTCCTGCTTATTTCCCCTTCTTTGGTTTCTTCCTACTATTTTCATTGTTCTATAATTTGCTAACACATTAATTTAAAAGTATTCCCAAATATCTAATTAGTAAATGTTTTCAACAAACTTTAAATAAAGAATGAAAGGAAATGTTTGATAAGTATGGCACCTGACAGAGGATGTTCTTGGCTCATGATCTCTCGAATCCATTACCCAACCAACATGACACTCTAGAGGGGGATTTGAACTATGCCTTGTTTTTCTCTTTCGTGGACTCTGAAGAAAAAGAAGTCAAACATTGCAATTACTTTCAATAGTGTGAACCTCACAAGTAAATTAAAACCCTCTGATTGTAAATGAACTCAAACATTTTCATACTGTGGATGACACATTGTGAAATCATATGAAGTCACAAAACTCAAACTCAAACACCCTGCATACAAATTACATAACTTAACAAACAAGGTCCTTTGCTAGGTTTATAACATAAGGATCAAAGGAAATGCAAGTCAGTGTGACTCCTCATTACACCTTCTAGAGATCGTCATTAATTATACTACCCAATTGTAACGGAGTTATTTCTTAACCTGAGAAAACATCACTATGGTAAAATACCATTTTTTAAATGAATTCTTGTAATTTAAAATACACATTTTTTTTAATGTGATAAAAACTAAAATGTCTCATTCTGTAATGTCAAAGGATACAAAATGAAGGCTTTATATTCCTAGTTGTCTTTTGTACCTTTGCATCAATGACTTTTGGTTCTTTAATAACAGGATAAAATCGTGGTGTTTTGTTAGGATCTTGCAACCTGGGTGTCCGAGGTTTTCTGGGTGTTCTTGCAGGATGAATTTTATGAGATTCTGGAACTGCAGTAGGGAATGAACAGGCCATTGTTGCTGAAGTTATTTCTGAAAAATCAAACAGCTTTTGAGCTAATTCATCAGTCACATCTACAAAATAAAAAGCTCTAAAATTATTTAAATACAAGGAAAATTTTTTACTATGAAAATACAGATAATTCTTAAATTGTCTAACCTCAAAGGATTTTTCACTAGAAGTATTTCAAATATTTAAGAATAAAAACTAACAAGCATTTGTTTAGCCATCACTTAGCTTTACAAAATTTAAATTTTGCTATATGTTTATGACCTTTTCTTTTTTAAAGTAAGAAAGGCTGAAACTTATTGTGCAATTTTCCCTAATTCTTTTTCCCTCCTGAGATAATTAGGCTCTTAAAATTGGTATTTTGATCTATTGCCACATATATGTAATAATATTATTTTGCATAATTAACTTTATATAAATGACATCATACTGTATCATTGTTTTTTCATATTTCATTCATATAGCTCTGATTTGTTCACTTTCATTGCTGTATATAGCATGCTGTTATACAAAGGTATCAAGATTTATTCATTCTACAGTTTAATCAACAATGATTCAATCAACATTGCTGAACATGTCTCTGTACAGCTGTGAGCATTTCTCTAGGGTTTACACCTGAGTGGAAATGTTGAGCCAAAGGATATGTGTACCTTTTGCCTTACTGAACACTGTCAAACATATTTCTATAGTGGTTTTACCAATTTATACTCCCACCAACATCATGTGAGACTTCCACTTATTTTACCTCCCAGTCAAGACTGGGTTTTGTTCAGACTTTTAAATATTTTTCCATTCCATGAGGTTTAAATGGTATTTGCATTTCCTTAGTTGTTACCAGTGAAGTTGAGCATGTTTTCATATTATCTAGTTACCATCCAAAGTTCCCCTTTTGTGATCTTGCCATTTGTATTCTTTGACATTTCTCCATTGATTTCTTTTTTAACTCATTAATTTGCTCATGAAAATCTTATGGTAAAATACTAAGCGAGTCAACAGATGAATCAAGTAGTAGTGACAAAAATATAGGCTTTATTTCTGTATGGCTTTTCTTAAGACTTATCAACTTCTTTTGATTCACACAATAACCTTTTGTTCTTCCATTCAACACATATTAAGTGGCTACTATCTGCCAAGCACTATTCTAGGCACAAGTTTATAATGTCAAAAATGAACTTACCCACTTGCCGTTTCCTCTCCCAATCCATTTCCTCATCATTACCAGAATGATTATTCTGAGGAGCAAATTAGATAATTTCTTATTTCTACTTAAAATCCTTTAGTGTTTCCCCTTTGCCTCCAGAAGAAGCATAGATTCTTTATCTTTCCTGATTTTGCCACATATGTTGTCATTCTCTACTTCAATCTTGGTGACCCAAGAAGCACCAAACTACTTACTGTCCCTGTTTCTTTCATTGCTCTACATCTTTTCACACACTTTTTCCTTTGTTTGAAAGTCCCTTTCCTTCATCTTTTGTATACCCAGTTGAATTCATATCCTTCCTTTAATACTCAGCATAGATGATACCATCCTTGGGAATGTGAAGCATTCCTTGAACACGTCCTGCCAACACAGTTAGTCAATTTTTATTTGTATCTTCTCTGCATATTACCCATTTACTGTTTCAATTATTAAATTAAAATTTATTTTCTTAAATAACATCCTATTAGATACTAAGAGCAACAAGTCTCATTGCTTCCCTGAATGCAATGGCCACAATCTTATTGAATACTAGTGCATACCATAATGCATAGGAAAAAATATAACCTCACTAAAGGAATGCTAAACCTAACTGAATTGTGTTAATGCTGTTTCCTTAAACAAGAAAGATATACAATCTTAGGGATAAATATAAGAGCTTATTGAATACTAGTGCATACCATAATGCATAGGAAAAAATATAACCTCACTAAAGGAATGTTAAACCTAACTGAATTGTGTTAATGCTGTTTCCTTAAACAAGAAAGATATACAATCTTAGGGATAAATATAAGAACATATACTAAAAAATATGTTAAATACAGTACCTTTGCAAAAGAAATATTCATAAATGTAGGCGCAACAACAACCCAGAAAGAATAAGCTTCCCAGCACCCAGAATATGGTCTCTAAATTCCATTTCCCACTGATCAGGTCTGAACAAAAGAAAGTCTGGAGCAGGAAATGTATAATATAAGCCTGGAAAATCTTTTTTTAATTTTTTTTTTATTTTAACTTCTCAATATACATTGTAGTTGATTTTTATGTCCCTTTACCTGTTGCTTTCTCCCCCCCCCCCCACATTATATCTGTTCACTTGTTTTAACAAGTTCAAGGAATTGTTGAAATTGTGGTGGCTTCTTCCCGCCCCAACTCTTTGTTTGTTTGTTTGTTTATTTATTTATTTTTAGCTCCCCCAAATAAGTGACAGTGTGGTATTTCTCTTTCTGTGCCTGACTTGTTTTATTTATATAATTTTCTCTAGGTCCATCCATGGTGTTGCAAATGGTAGTATTTCATTCTTTTATATAGCAGAGTAGAATTCCACTGTGTAGAAATACCACATTTTTTGTATCCACTCATCTGACGATGGACATTTGAGCTGGTTCCAACTCTTAGCTACTGTAAATAGCGCTGCAATAAACATGGGAGTACAGGTATCTCTTCGGCATGATGATTTCCATTCTTCTGGGTATATTCCCAGCAGTGGAATAGCTGTGTGATCTATCTGTAATTGTTTGAGGAACCTCCATACCGTTTTCCATAAAGGCTGTACCATTTTGCTGTCTCACCAACAGTGTATGAGAGTTCCTTTTTCTCCACAACCTCACCAGGATTTATCATTCTCAGTCTTTTGGATATTAGCCATCCTAACTGGAGTGAGATGCTATCTCAGAGTGGTTTTGATTTGCATTTCCTGAATGCTGACTGATATTGAGCATTTTTTCATGTGTCTGTTGGCCATTCGTATATCTTCCTTTGAGAAATGCCTATTCAGCTCCTTTGCCCATTTTTTAATTGGGTTCCTTGTTTTTTTGCTGTCAAGTTATTTGAGTTCCTTGTATATTCTGGATATTAATCCTTTATTAGATGTATATTTTGCAAATATTTTCTCCCACTCTGTTGGTTGTCTTTTCACTTTGTTGTTTCTTTTTCTGTGAAGAAGCTTTTTAGTTTGATATAATCTCATCTGTTTATTTTTCCTTTGGTTGCCTGTGCTTTTGGGGTCATATTCATGAAGTCTGTACACATTCCTACTTCCTTGAGTGTTTCCCCTATGTTTTATTTAAGGAGTTTTATTGTTTCAGGATGTATATTTAATTCTTTAATTCATTTTGTGTTGATTTTGGTATATGGTGAGAGGTACAGATCTAGTTTCATTTTCCTACATATGAATATCCAGTTTCCCCAGCACCATTTGCTGAAGAGGCAGTCTCTTCCCCAGTGTGCAGACTTGGTACCTTTGCCAAAGACCAGATGGCTGTAGGTGTATGGGTTGATTTCTGGGCTCTCTATTCTATTCTATTGATCCATGTGTCTGTTTTTATGCCAATACCATTCTGTTTTGGTTATTATAGATTTGTAGTGTAGTTTAAAGTCAGGTAGTGTTATGCCTCCAGCTTTACTTTTTTTTTTTTTTTTTTTTTTTTTGCTCAGGATTGCTTTGGCTATGCATGGTCTTTTTTTTTTCCATATAAATGTCTGGAGAGTTTTTTCCATTTCAGAGAAAAATGTCATTGGAATTTTGATAGAGATTGCACTGAATCTGTAGATCACTTTGAGTAATATGGACATTTTCACAATGTTAACTCTTATGATCCAAGAGCATGGAATATCTTTCCATCTTCTTGTGTCCTCTTTAATTTCTCTCAACAGTGGTTTCTAGTTCTCTTCATAGAGATTTTTCACATCCTTGGTTAACTTTATTCCTAAGTATTTTATTTTTTTGGTGGCTGTTGTAAATGGGCTAGGTTTCTTGATTTCTTTTTCTGCATGTTCACTGTTGGAGTACAGAAATGCCACTGATTTTTGTGTGTTGATTTTGTATCCTGCAACTTTGCTGAAATGATTTATCAACTCTTAAGAGTTTTTTTGTAGAGGCTTCAGGGTGTTCAATATATAGAATCATGTCATCCACAAACAGGGACAGTTTGACTTCATCTTTTCCAATCTGGATGCCCTTTATTTCCTTCTCTTCTCTGATTGCTCTGGCTAATACTTCCAACACTATGTTGAATAGGAGTGGTGAGAGTGGGCATCCTTGTCTAGTTCCTGTTCTTAAGGGAAAACCTTTCACCTTTTCCTGGTTCAGGATGATACTGGCAGTGGGCTTATTATATATAGCTTTAATTGTGTTGAGATACTTTCCATCTATAACTAACTTGTAGAGTCTTTATCATGAACAAATGTTGAATTTTGTCAAATGCTTTTTCAGCATCTATAGAGATGATCATATGGTTTTTGCCATTGCTTTTATTGATATGCGTATCACATTTATTGACTTGGTTTGCATATGGTGAACCAACCTTGAATCTCTGGGATGAATCCCACTTGATCATGGTGTATAATTTTGTGTATGTGTTGCCATATTCTGTTAGCTAGTATTTTATTGAGGATTTTTCCATCTACATTCATCAAGGATATTGGTCTGTAGTTTTCTACTTTTGATGTATCTTTGTCTGGTTTTGGTATCAGGATGATATTTGCCTCATAGAATGAGTTTGGGAGAATGGCCTCTGTTTCAATCTTTTGGAATAGTTTGTAAAGAATTGGTATCAATTCATCTTTGAAGGTTTGGTAGAATTCTGCAGTGAACCCATCCAGTCCTGGGCTTTTCTTTGTTGGGAGCCTTCTGATAACAGCTCCAACCTCTTTTACTGTTATTGGTCTGTTCAGATCTTCTATATCTTCTTGGCTCAGTTTTGGTAGTTTGTGTGTGTCCAGAAATTTATCCGTTTCCTCCAGATTTTCAAATTTGTTGGCATGTAGTTGTTTATAGTAGTCTCTAATGATTCCTTGTATTTGAGGTATCAGTTGTAATATGACCTTTTTCATCTCTAATTTTTGTTATTTGGGTCTTCACTCTTCTTTTCTTAATTAGCCTTGCTAATGGCTTGTCAATTTTATTTATCTTTTCAAAAAACCAACTTTTTGTTTCATTGATCTTTTGTATCATTTTTTTGGTCTCTATTTCATTTGGTTCTGCTCTGATCTTAATTATTTCTTTCCCTCTACTAACTTTGGCTTTGGATTGTTCTTGTTTTTCTAGATCTTTAAGGTGAAGTGTTAGGTTGTTTATTTGCCATCTTTCCAGTCTTCTGAAGTAAGCATTTGATGCGATAAATTTCCCCCTTAGTACTGCTTTTGCAGTATCTCACAGGTTTTGGTATGATGTATCATTATTTTCACTAGCTTCAAGAAATTTTTTGACTTCCTGCTTAATTTCTTCTTGGACCCATATGTCATTAAGTAGAATGCTGTTTAATTTCCATGTGTTTGTACAGTTTCTAGAGTTTTGTTTGTTATTCATTTCTAATTTTAATCTATTGTGATCTGAAAAAATACATGGAATAATTCCAATTTTTTTGTATTTGTTGAGACTTGCTTTGTGACCTAACATGTAGTCTATCTTGGAGAATGTTCCGTGTGCTGATGAATGAATATTCTGAGATTGTTGGATGGAATGTTCTGTAGATATCTGCCAAGTACAATTGGTCTAAAGTGTTGTTTAGATCTTGTGTTTCTCTATTGATATTTTGCCTAGATGATCTGTCCAATGTTGAGAATGGGGTGTTCAGGTACCCTGCTATTATGGTGTTAGTGTTGATCTCATTCTTTATATCTAATAGTGTTTGCTTTATAAATCTGGCTGCTCCAACATTGGGTGTGTATATTTATGACTATTATGTCTTCTTGATGGATAACACTTTTATCATTATATAGTGGCCTTCTTTATTTTTATGGTTTTTGATTTAAAGTCTATTTTATCTGATATAAGAATAGCTACTCCAGCTTGTTTTTCATTTCTATTTGTATGGTATATCTTTCTCCATCCTTTCACTCTTAGTCTATGTATGTCTTTACAGGTGAAGTGAGTCTCTTGAAGGCAGCATATTGTTGGGTCCATCTTTTTAATCCAGTCAGACATTGTGTGTCTTTTGAGGGGGTAATTTAATCCTTTTACATTTTGAGTTATTATTGAAAGGTGTTGATTTACTCCTAGCATTTTATTTATTTTTGTTTAGATATCTTAAGTATCTTTACATGTCTTTTGTTCCTTTCTGATTTTCTGTTTGTTTCTGTGATTGTTTGTTTCTTGGGGTGGTAGATAAACTACTTTTTCTCTTTATTGTTAGCATTTTTGTTTTACTGGTAGGTTTTGTTCTTTCTTGAGTATTCACGGCAGTGATGGTTGTTTTTCAGGTATCAAATCCAGTACTCTCTTGAGAATTTCTTGTAAGGCTGATAGTGTGGTAGTGAACTCCCACAGTTTTTGCTTGTCTGAGAAACATACTATTTGTCCTTCACTCTGGAAGGATAGCCTTGCTGGATAAAGTATTCTTGGCTGGCAATTTTTGTCCTTTAGTATTTTGAATATATCCTCTCATT
>NW_007730470.1:141109-143389 GCF_000696425.1 Galeopterus variegatus | reverse complement strand
TTTTCTTGTATCTCATTTAGTTTCCTTAGAATTGTTGCTCAAAATTCCTTGTCAGTCATTTTAAGGACTTCCTGTTGTGTAGGATCTAGAGTTTGAGAGTTATATTTTCCTTTGGTAGTGATGTACTTTCTTGATTTTTCCATATTTCTGGTATCCTTTAGTGTTTAGTCATTGTGGCAGGGGGTATCACGGTCCACTCGTTTCACCCTGATGTCTGGCCTGGATCCTGAAGGGACTGCCAATTCTGGGCAGTGGGGACTGGCCTCAGCTGGGGGTCCTGTGGTGCCTGCCTGTTGAAGCTCGGCTGACTCAGGGCGTGTGGGCCTGGTGGCTCTCAGGCCTCTCTAAGTGGTGGGCACTGGCCTGGGCTGGGGGTCCCACATGCCTGCCTGTTCCAGTGTGGTTGACTCGGGGTGTGTGGGCCCAGCAGCTCTCAGGTCTCTCTAAGTGGTGGGGACTGACCTGGGCTGGAGGTCCCACAGCTCCTGCCTGATCCAGTATGGCAGACTCAGGGCATGTAGACCTGGTGGTTCTCAGGCCTCTCTGGACTAAGGGCACTGGCCTGGGCTGGGGGTCCCACAGCACACAGCTCCTCCTGTTCCGGTGCGATTCTCAGGCCTCCTGTTGTTGCTTTTTAATAGTTTCATATTGGTTGATTTGTGGGAGAGAGTGATGCTAGGAATCTTGATGGGAAGCTAAGCATGGAAAATCTTGAGCCAGAAAGCAATGAAGTGAAAAAAGAAAAAAATCATTAGAGCATGGTGCTCTTATCACCAACATTCAGGGTTCAAGCCCTGTACTGGACAGCAGCCAAAAAAAAAAAAAATTACAAGCATAGGTCATAAGGACACAGGAGCAAACTTTAGGGGTTCCACCAGTCAAAAATGAAGCAATTTGACCACTGAAATGAATTAAACACATAAGATAAATAAATTCCATTAGTTCATAATCATATTTTAAAACTCAATCACATTTGGAGGTTGCTAGGGTACCAACTCATTATTTTGAAAATTGATGAATTGACTAAAAAGAAGCAATCAGTTAGACTTTCTTCTCTGTAAAAATTGAGTTTCAGTGTAACCAGAGTTGATGAACGAATATTCTTTTTATAGATGAATTCTAGGTAAGAAATGCAGAAGGAATAATAGAATTAGATCACTATTTTGCAACACTACTGAAATAGTGGATCTAGGGAATATTCATCAATGGCTGCTGAAACCATCTGGTAAAAAGTTGAAAGGAAACTATATATAACACCTGAACCAAATCATCAATCACAACATCAGTAAAAGTGAGACTGACAGATGTATTATGATGCAATAGGAAATAAACAACTCTTCCTAAAAAATATTCTTGCCAGCAGGGGAAAAAAACAAACACATCAAAACCCGAATATACTCAATCTGCTATATTTATATCCTCTGTATTTCTACTTCGTAAGAAATACAGGGAATAAAGGAACATATTAAATGATATAAAGAAGATATAATCACATAAATCTAGACCATAAGAAATCCTAAAACAAACTAACCAATTTCTTCATCACATCACTGGCATGGAAAAACANTGAAGTATTTCCAGAAGAAATCATAAGTTTTGAGATTCAATATAAAATACCAGAAACAGATGGGGAAGCAAGGTACAGAAAAAAAAGAAAACATCAAATTATTAAAAATTGTTGAAATTAGGTGAGATGGGTACATGGGGGTTCATTAGACAATCCTCTCTACTTTTATCTGTATCTGAATCAAAAGTTAAGTTTTATTTCAGTTTTATGTTTATTTTATTCCAAGTTTGTTCAGTGTGAATTTTACCCAATAAGAGCAGATATATCAATCTTATGAAGAATAAGATCTATAGTGTCCTTTGGTTATCTTAAAAAAAAACACAGTAGGGCTGGCAGTTAGCTCAGCTGGTTAGAGTGCGGTGTTATAACACCAAGGTCAAGGGTTTGCATCCTCATACTGACCAGCCACAAAAGAAAAAAAGAGACACTTTACAAAATTTTTATAACATATCATACCAATTTACAACATTCTGACATAAAATTATCAAAAAAGAGTTAATTATAAGCACATAAAATATTTAAACATTAGTAGATATTTAAATATCATTAGAAACATATATATATATAATCAGGGAATTAAAATGCATTAACATTTTTTATCAAATATAAGCCTGGAATGATAGATGAATATCATATAGATATTATAACTTCCTTTTAATCAAAATCATACACCATTTCTCTTATACACGAATGTTCATAGTAGCATTTTTTTT
>NW_007730470.1:138810-139921 GCF_000696425.1 Galeopterus variegatus | reverse complement strand
ATGCAATGACATAGATGAACCTCAAAAATATTTATTATGTTAAGTGAAAACAGCCAGACACATGACTATGTATCATATAATTCTATTTATATAAAATTTCTCGGAAGTGCAAAATGATAGAGAGAGAAAGCAGATAACTAGTTGCCTCAGGCTGAAGGTGACTGTAAATGAGCATGAGGGAACTTTTTAGCATGATGAAATTGCTCTAAAACTGGATTGTGGTGTTGATGGAAACTCATTACAATGCATTTTAAGTATGTTAATTTTATGATATATAAATTATACCTCAAAAAAGCTATGGAAACCAAAACAAACTAGGTCATCTGCTCTTCAAGCATCTCAACTATGATTATCTACCATACAGTTTTTGCTAAGAGCTTATCAAAGAATAATGATATTTCAGAGACTAGGCTAAAGCAGTGATTTTCAAACTATGGTCCAAACCAGCACCATCAGCATGATTGGGGAAATTGTTAGAAATGTATATTCTCAGATCCCACTTAACTTACTGAATCAAAAACTTGGTACAGAGTCCTTTAATCTGTTTAAAAAGCTTTCCAGGTGAATCTGATACTTGCTAAATTTAAAAACAACTGGACTAAGAGCTGTGCTAACTATTTTACTGCTTAAGATTTTCCAAATTTCATCACTACCAAATCAGATCATTGCACAGCTTCATAACTGGACCATATGAGCACTGTCCACAGTCCCCACTGCCTTTATAGATAGAAACTGCCTTTATAAAAATAGAACTTAATATTCGGCTGTTAGTGTTCACTGAAGGCTGATAATAGAAAACGCCACATGAGGATTGGCACTTAAGGTTTTTTATAAATAAAACTCCACTTAAAGCAGAGCTCAGCAAACTTTTTCTGCAAATGCCAGACAGTAAATATTTTTGGCTTTTCAGGTCAGAAGGCCTCTGCTGAAACAGCTCAATTCTGCCTTTGTAGCATGAAAACAACTATGGGCCATATGTAAATAAAAGGTGTGACTAGATTGGTCCCTGGCAAGCCCGTTTTGGCCTATGGGCCACAATTTGGTGAACTAGAGCAGTCAGACAGATATGGTTCCAAATACAGGATTTACACTTGGATTGCAAAAAAAAGAT
>NW_007730470.1:135189-137835 GCF_000696425.1 Galeopterus variegatus | reverse complement strand
AAAAAAAAAAAAAAACAGAGAACAGAACAACATAGTGAGGTATGAAACAACTTCAAGTGACCTGATATACATGTAATTGGAATCTTAAAGGAAAGAAAAACAAAACCAAAAAATTACTAATATTTTAAAATTTAAAGTAATGGCTGAAAATTTTCCAAATTTGATTAGAAATATATGAACACACAGATCCAAAAACCTCAATGAGCCTAAGCACAAAAAACATGAAGAAAAGTACACCGAGGCAATCATAATTAAATTTCTTAAAATGGGTGATAAAGAGAAAACATTAAAAACAGCTAGGATCAACAGAAATTATCCAATCTCAACAACAGAGAAAAAACAATTGAAAAAAAATTAGTCAAGCCTCAGGAACCTGTGGGACCACAACAAATGGTCTAGGAGAGGAGACAAATGCCAGGCTAAAAATATTTTGAAGAAATAATAGCTGAAAACTTCCCAAGTCTGGCTGAAGACTTAAACCCACAGATTAAAGAAACTGAGAGAACACCATTCAGGATAAACCCAAAGAAATCTATACCCAGAAACATCACACACTAATTGCTGAAAACTTAGAAAAAATCTTAAAAGTAGCTAGAGAGAAAGAATGCATTACGTGTAGGAGAACAATTTGAATGACTATGTCCTTTTTTTTTTTTGAATTTCTTTATCAAAAACCATTGCGGCTAAAAAGAAGTGCACAACAATTTTAAAGTGCTGAAAGAAAAGAACTGTCAATCCAGAATTTTATGTCCATTGGCAATGAAGGCAAAATAAAGACATTCTCAGATGAAGGTAAACTAAGATAAATCATAACAAACTGAACTGCTCCAAAAAAATTCCTTAAAAAAGTACTTCAGACAGAGGAAATGATACCAGAAGGAAACCTGAAACATCGCAAATGGAAGAAGAGCAAGAGAAATGGTAAAAATCTGGACAGATATACTAGGCTATTCTTAGCAGTCCAAGTGTAGTGGTGTTTACAATAAGTTGATTTCTTTGTTCCTTCTCCACTCCCTCTACTTCACTTCACTAGCTCAAAAAGAATAAAAGACAGATTATTCTCCTTTTAAGTTCTTTAAAACATGCATGATGGTTAAAAGTAAAAAATACAGCACCATCTGATGGGCTTTTCAATGTATAAAGATATAATATGTATTAAGATGACTATCGAATAAAGAAATCTATATATGGGGGTAAGGTTTCTACATTCTTATTGAAATAGTAAAATATTGATTCTAAATAAACTATTAAAAGTTAAATATGTATTTTGCAATCCCTAGAGCAACCACTAAAAAAGTTACATAAAAGAGTTACATATACATATATTAGTATGTCCAAACTTACAACAGATAAATTAAAATGGAAGGCAAAAAAATTACAAATAACCCAAAGAAGGCAGAAAATGGGAAAAACAAACAAAAAACAGAAAACAAATAATAAAAATAAGGACCTAGATCCAAACATATCAATAATTACATTAAATGTAAATAGTCTAAACAAACCAACTAGAAGACAGATTGTAAGACTGAATGAAAATCATGACCTAACTATATGCTGTGTATAACAAACTCACTTCAAACATAATGATATAGGTAAGTTAAAAGAAAAGGACGAAAAAAATGAAAAGATGTATCATATACCATGCAAAGAATAATCAAGAGAAAGCTGGAATGGCTGTATTAAAATCAGACCAACCAGATTTCAGAGCAAAGAAAATTACTAGGAGCAAAGAAAAACAATATATATTGATTTTTAAAAAGTCAGTTCACCAAGAAGACACAATAAACCTGTGAGTGTAATGTACCTAACAAGAGAGCTTCAAAACAAATGAAGCAAAAACTGACAGAATTGAAAGGAAAAAAAGACAAATGTGCAATTACAGTTGGTGTCTTCAAAAATCCTCTCAGTAATAGAAACTAGTAGACAAAATAAAATTAGTAGAAAAAAATCAGCAAGGATATAGAAGAACTCATCAATACCATTAACCAACTGAATCCAAGAGATATTGTTATGGAATACTCCATTCAAAAACAGCATAATAGGGGGCTGGCTGGTTAGCTCAGTTGGTTAGAGTGTGGTGCTGATATTACCAAGGCCCAGGGTTCGGTCCCTGTACCGTCCAGCCACTAAAACAAAAACAAAATCCAGCAGAATAAATAATCTTCTTAGATGTGCACGGTAAATTCACTAAGACAGACTACACTGTGAATCATAAAATTAATCAAAACAAATTTAAAACTGAAATCATGTACAGTATGTTCTCTGACTATAATAGCACTTAACTATACTTCAATATGATCGATAAAAGAAAGAGAACAGGAAAATTTCTTTGGAAACTAAACAACACATTCCTAAATAATCTATTGATTAAAGAGGAAATCTCAAAAGAATGAATGACTAATGGAATGAAAATTCAAATACAACATATTAAAATTTGTGGAATACAGCTAAATCAGTGCTTAAAAGGAAATATATAGCATTAAATGCTTATATCAGAAAAGAAAAAAGTTTCAACTCAATCACTTAAACTTTTCCCTTAAAATACAGATATCAAGAAAATACCCAAATTAAGAAACTTAACAAAAACACTTCTAAATAACTGATCGGTCAAAAAATACAAAAGAAATTAGAAAATAATTGGAATGG
>NW_007730470.1:133246-133977 GCF_000696425.1 Galeopterus variegatus | reverse complement strand
AAAAAAAGATCTAATCAATAAACTTATGAAACTCTAGCTAGATTGACCAAGAAAAAAAGAAAGAAGACACAAATTACAAATATCAGGAATGAAAGAAGAGATATCTCTACAGACTCTACAAACATTAAAAGAACAAAAAGGGAAAATAACAAACAACTTCCATAAAATGGACAAATTCCTTAGATATAAAAGCTCATCTGAGAAAAAGAACATTACTTAAACTGTCTTATATTTATTAAAGAAATTAATGTGTACTTAAAAACATTCCTGGGCTGGCTGGTTAGCTCAGTTGGTTAGAGCATGGTGCTGATAACATCAAGGTCCAGGGTTTGATCCCTGTACTGGCCAGTCGCTAAAAAGCAAACAAACAAACAAACAAATAAAAACACTTCCAAGAGATCCAGGCCCAGATGACTTCACTGGCAAATGCGACCAATATATAAGAAATGAATACATAATAACCATTCTAAACACTCTTCCAAAATATAAAAGAGGGAACACTTACCAACCATTTTATGAAGCCAGCATTCCCCTCACATCAAAACCAGACAAATGTAATCCAAGACATAAAATAATAAACAATATTCCTCATGAATATAGTATAAAAATCCTCAAAAATAAATACCAACAAACTAAATCCCACAATATATAAAAAGGATAATATTATAACCAAACAAGGTTTATCCTGGGAATACAAGATTAGTTCAGTATTTGAAAACCAATAAATGTAA
>NW_007730470.1:121384-132038 GCF_000696425.1 Galeopterus variegatus | reverse complement strand
AGGGTTGCGATCCCGTTGCCGGTCCCGGTCCAGTACGGGTGTGACACTGACACTGAGGGTTGCGATCCATTGCCAGTCATGAAAAAAGACAAAAAGGACAAAAAAAAAAGTAAAAATTTTAAAGTACCATTTATAATAGCACCAAAAACCAAAAAAATACTTAGGGATAACAAAATATGGGGCAAAATACAACAAAAACTGAAAAACACTGAAGAACAAAAATATCTAAATGGAGATGTATACCATGCCCATAATTGGAAGATTCGATACTGTTAAGAAGTTAATTCTCCCCAAACTAACCTATAGATTCAATCCCGTCAAAATACCAGCAGGATTTTCTGTAGAAATCAATAAGCTATTTCTATAATTTATATAAAAAGGCAAAGAAACTAGAATAGCTAAAACAGTTTTGAAAAAGAAGAAAAGGGTTGGAGGACTCATACTACCTGATTTTAAGGCACCTAACTTTTCCAAAGTTATCAAGTTGTGCTAGGAGCAAAGGGATAAACACAGAGATCAGATGAACAGAACATAGAGTCCAAAAAGAGACCCAGACATGTAGATTTTCAACAAAGGTGAAAAATCAATTCAATGGAGAAAGGATAGACTTTTAAAATATGGTGCTGGAATAATTGGACATCCATGTCCATACTTACATCATACACCAAAACAAACAAACGAAAACAATGCTCAAAATTGATTAGATACCTGGATTAAATAAAAACTAAAAATATAAAGCTTCTAATAGAAAACTTAGAAGAAAATCTTGTGAATTTATCAGAGATTTCTTCAATAAACACCAAAAGCATAACAGTATAAGAGAAAAATATGAAAAATTGCAGTTCATTAAAAATAAGAATTTTTGCTCTTCAAAAGGTACTCTTAAAAATGAAAAGATAAGCCTCAGATTGACAGAAGATATGTACAAATCACATACGTAATAAAGGACTTGTAACCAGAATACAGAACTCTCAAAGCTCAATAATAAAACAAACAACCAAATAAAAAAAAATGTCTTAAGATTTGAGCAGACACTTTCACCAAAACCGATGGCAAATAAGGACATAAAAAGATACTCAACATCATCAGTCACAATGAGATACTACTATTAAAATGGCAAAATTTAAAAAATAACTAACAATATCAAGTGCTGATGAGGATGTAGAGCAACTGGAACCTTCACACATTCGTAAAATGGCAAAGCCACTTTGGAAAAGTTAGGCAGTTTCTTATAAAGCTAAACAAACACTTACTGTATGACTTAGCAATGCCACTCCTAAGCTTTTACCCAAGTGAAATATAAACCTATATTCATGTAAACATTTATAGGTAAATATTTATAGCAGCTTTATTCATTAACACCAAAAATTGAAAACAATCCATATGTCCTTCACCTAAAAAATGAATAACAAACAAACTGTTTACATCCATGCAATGGAATACTACTTACCAATAAAAAGGTAATACAAACAAACAACACACAAAAGCATCAATGACTATCAAAAGCATCATATGCTAAATGAAAAGGTAAAACTATATGAACAGAAAAAATTTTAAAAGGCTGCCAAAAGCTTGGCCTGGGGTTGACTACAAAAAGGTATGGAAGAATTTGGGGGGAGATAATGTAATTATTCTGTAACTTGACTAGGTGGTGTTTACATGACCGTATGCATATATCAAAGTTCCCAAAACTATATACACAAAAGGTGTGAAATTTACTGAATGCAAATTATACCTTAATTTAAAAAAAAATACAATCCCCAAAGCCCAGGAACAAAAGCAAAAATAGACCAATGTGATTACATCGAAATGAAAAGCTGCACAGCAAAGGAAATGATTAATAGAGTGAAGAGACAACCTATGTGATGGGAAAAAATATTCGCAAACCATACATCTGACAAGAAGTTAATATCCAAAATCTATAAGGAACTCAAACAACTCAATAGCAAGAATACAACTAATCTGATTAAAACCTGGGCAAAGGAACTGAATAGAGATTTTCCAAAGATGACATAAAAATGGCCAACAGGTATATGAAAAGTTGCATTGCTGTAGCTATTGTAGAAAACAGTATGGAGAATCCTAAAGAAATTAAAAATAGAACTACCATATAAGCCAACAATTCCTCCTGTGGGTATATACCCAAAGGAAATAAAATCACCACCATGTAAAGATATCTGCATTCCCATGTTCATTGTTGCATTATCCACAATTGTCAAGAGATGAAAATAACTGAAGTGTTCTTCAGCTGATGCATAGATATAGGGGGATGTGTACACAATGAAATATTATTCAGCCTTAAGAAAGGAGATCCTGCCATTTGCCACAACATGGATGAAACTGGAGGACATTATGCTAAGCCAAATCAGCCAAATACAGAAAAAAAAAAAAATACTACATGATCTCATATAAGGAGTTCAAAAAAAAAAAAAGGCTGGCCCTTAGGTCAATTGGTTAGAGCATAGCCTTGTAACACCAAGGTCAAGACTTCGGATCCCCATACCAGCCAGCTGCCAAAAAAAAGAGTTGAATATAAAGAAATAGAGAACAAAGCAGTGTTTACTGGGGGAGGAGGTACAGGAATGGGGAGATGTAAGTCAAAGGATACAAAGGTACAGATATGTAGGATGAATCAGTCTAGAAAGCTAATGAACAACATAAGAACTATATTAATAATATACTATATTAGGGATTTTTGTTAAGACAGTAGGTTTTAGGTGCTCTGGCCACACACACACACAAACACACACACACACACACAAGGGGTAACTATATGAGATGATGGGTACATTAATTTACTTGACTATCAAAAGCATTTCACTATATAGGGCCGAACCTGTGGCGCACTCAGGAGAGTGTGGCGCTGGGAGCGCAGCAGTGCTCCTGCCACAGGTTCGGATCCTATATAGGGATGGCTGGTGCACTCACTGGCTGAGTGCGGTGGTGCGGCCGGTCACACACACACACAAAAAAGAAAAAAAAAAAAAAAAAAAAAGCATTTCACTATGTATATCAAAACATCATGTTGTGTACCTCAAATATATATAATTTTTTTAAAAAGTAAGCCAAAAAGATAACTCTGGATCCTATATGGTAGTCAGATGAAAGGATGGAGACAGGTTAGTAGCTTATTATAATAAACCATGGGAGAATGATGGTGGCTTTTACAAGGTGACAGAAACGGAGAAGGTGAGAAGTGGTTAGATTTGCCAATAAGTAAGATATGCAGGTTGAAAACCAAAGGAATCAAGTGTAATGCCAAGGATTTTTGACCTGTGCAACTGGAAAGAAGGAGTTAATATTTAGAGATGTGGAAGTCTGAAAGCAAACAAAAAAAACATTTTCTAGCTCTTTCAATTAAAAAGGCCTAGAAACAACAGCCGACTCTGTAGCAACTCTAGTACTGAGAAAGCTCAAAATTGTGTCAACTGGCAAATGAGAAAGTTAACGATCTAATTCCATTAATACAGAGCAAGGAAATGAAAGGTGAATTAGGAGCTAAAAGTTGATAAACTGTTAACTAGCACAAGTATCAACAGCAATAATAATTATAATAGAGTGAAACCCATCTATTATACTTATTAGTTTATAATGATAATTTAAAAACAAAACAAACAAGAAACTAAACTTCACTGGTCACCTATGCAGGATATTAAGGAACCAACCAATTACTTTGAAAACTAGTAAACAAAGAAAAAGAATTAAGCTTTCATTCCCTTTTCTGTAAGAACTCTATCTCAGGATAAACAGTCAATTCAGGGAAGTTCTCTTTATGGAAGTTCTCTTTATGGAAGTATTCTCTTTATGGAAGTATAGTAAATTAAGAAGCAATGATAAAAAATAGAATTATCACCATTTTGCAACCCCTAGTGAAATAAAAGTTTCACTCAGTGATCATCAATGGCTGCTAACATCAGTAAAAAGGAGACAATAGAACATTAAGTGCCTCCTGGTAAAAGTATTCAATACTACATATGACATTCTTGCAAAAATTTAAATCTCAATCCGATCATGCCTCTATATCGAACTTAGTTACAGAAAATTCAGGACTAGACAACAGATTTAAATGTAACCATGGGGATGCAATCAGTAAAATTCAGAATGTGATAAACTATAGGAAAAACAACCCAGCTTCTTCAGTAATAAATTTCAAGGGACAATAAATTGTAAGGCAGAAAAATAGTATGAATCTATAGACTAACAGAGATTTTGAAATGTTTGGATCTTATGTGGATCCTGATTTGAAGAAACTGAAAAAAAAAGTGATGGATGAGGAAATATGAACACTAAATAGATATGTGATATTAAGGAATCGCTGTCAATTAGACATGATAACGGTACTGTTATTTATATAAGAGATAGCTCTTATATTTTTAAAGACACATATACTGAAATATTTAGGGATAAAAATATGAATATGATTGGAAGTCTGTTTCAAAATAAGACAGAGAGAGGCAGAGGGAGTGACTGGAGTTGAGATGAAACAAAATTGGGTATGAGATGACAAAGTGTTAAAGTTTGGTAAAGGGCATGTAGGGGGTTCGTTATACACAATTCACTCCATTTCTGTATATGTTTGAAGTTTTTAAGTCTTTTTTTTTTCATGCCTCAGTACTCTGGAGAGATGTTTTTTTTTTTTTAAACTGCCTTCAGGAAGGACTATAACAAAATCAGTTACATTTGCCTGAAAATGTCAGATTCAATTTATGAATCTCCCAAATGTACTTAACATTTTCACACAGGGCTGGGCCTTAAAACAAAAGAATGACTCCAGTGGTGTATCCTAAGGATCAGCAAGTCAGTGCACATTTTAATTTATTATGGGAAGAGGGATATTCCCAACAATCTCAAAATCACATCAGATACATAAAGAACCAACCAATTTTGCCTACTTCTAAGTAAGCATCTGGTTTTGAGCATGATCCAGTTGTATAATAAATGACACCTAGGTCACCTTTGTGATTACATGCCTATTCAGGCACAGTTGGAGTAAGGTGGGATGCAAACTTTGTACATTTACTACAAGGCTGTCTTACAAAACTATGAACTATATTTTCAAGTCTCTAAAACGTTTTGAAGTTCACCAAAGGATAAATAAAAGTTGAGTTTTAAAATTCTTGTATTTTAACAGATACCTAACATTTTTCCACAAATAAAAAAGGAGCAATCTTTTAAAACACTTTAGAACTGCTTTAATTTAACTATTCAGACACTTGTACAAAAGCAGATTTACATACCTTGCCTGGACTCTGAAGGTGCTACAGGAACTTCTTGGTTTGACTCAAAAGGAAGTTCAGGTGTTAGGTTTTCAAACTGCTCTTTACTAATGAGATTTAGCTTCTTAAAGTTCTCAACTTCTTGCTGAAGCAGAATGGAGGAATCTAATTACTAAACTGGCTAATAGAGTAACTAACAGACAATTGATACCAACCTCAAAAAATGAGCTCGTAAAACAGGAAGTAATTGCAGCAGAGTAAAAAAGATGTTCTAGTGAAGAATCTAGCATTATATTTAATAACAATTAATATTCAGAGTCTAAAAGAGGCATAGAGAACCCTAAAATATTATGAATATTTTATAATTAAAAAGAATTATAAGCATATATACTAATCATTAACTATTTGTTGAGCATTTACACACAAGATTGCCAGGGTATTTAGAGAGGTTACAAAGTAATCTAATACACGTTCCCTACCCTTAAGAAATTTATAAATTAGACAGAAAGAAATGTACACATAAAAACCAATAATATTAGGTAGTATATGAAAAGTGGTATTTGCTATAAGAACTGAGATCATCTGATCGGACAAAAGCAGCTCTTAAGGATGAGAATTTAAAGAAAGGGAAAAAGCATCTTCGACTAGGTAATGTGAGCAAAGATGAGAAGCTTAGAAAAAGCAATGTGTTTATTAGAAAGTAATTAAGTAGGGCCGGCCCGGTGGCGCAATGGAGAGTGCACCGCTTGGGAGTGTGGCGGCGCTCCCGCCGAGGGTTCGGATCCCATGTGGAGACCGGTTCCCGCTCACTGGCTGAGCGCGGTGCGGGCGCAACACCGAGGGTTGCGATCCCTACGGGCGTGACACCGAGGGTTGCGATCCCATTACCGGTCAGTAAAAAAAAGACAAAAAGGAAAAAAAAAAAAAAAAGAAAGTAATTAAGTAAATGACAAAATCTGTGTAGAACCAGTAGCAAGAAGGCATGATAACGAGGTTGAAGAAAACTACTCGAAAACCTTTATCTAATATCAGATCAAGAGATTTTCACTTCATTTTCTAGTAATGGGATACATGTGATAGGTTCATTTCGAAACCCCTTTTAGTATCTTAGCAGCAAGAAAGCTCAGTGGGTTTGAATTGTTAGCTCAAAGGGAGAATAGGCCCATCCCTGCCTCTGGGGCTCTGGAGGCTCCCCCTTTCTATTGATACATAGTCACTTAGATGTTCCCCGACCTACAAATATGTAGAGCATTACAGAGGTGGAGGCCATTCTCTATGGGAAGTTCATTTGGCCATGATGGATGAAGACCATGCTTGACCTAAGCTACAGCATAACAAAAGAGTTTGACGGACTGCTTACACTCTACTACTTCTTCTTAAGTTTTCCCCAATAAACTCTATTATCACATCTACACTACGTGATGCTAATGGATACATGACTCATTACAAGGCAACAACCAAAGAGGGTGTAAGTAGGTTAAAAAAAAAAAAATATATATATATATATACACACACACACATATATATATATGTATGTATGTCTGATGAAAGCAAATTAAATATCATTACAAGACAGTTGTAAGCTTGCTTTTAATGGCTAACCAAAGAATCTTCTCCTGTCTAAAACACGAATAATAACTTGTCAGATCAGACTATTTATTAGCTCCTGTTAGCCTTGTACACTATATCTATCTTCTCTTTATTAAAGTACCTTAAATAATTACTTCACCTCTTGCCTCCACACCAAAATAACTTCCTCAAAAGTCTTCAATAAGCAATTTAAGCTAAAACAGAGTCATTACTTACTGTCCCTTATATTGCTAGAGAGCTTGCTATTAGCAACTCTCAATTCAATTCAATAAACAACTATTGTATGCTTACCACATGCCAGAGATAAATAACACAATTCTACCTGATGGGAAAACAAATAGTGTTCTTGTTTTGCTTTTAATTTTTTAAGCTAATTCATTAAAGTATCCCTGTCACATTCTTTCTCTCACACACATATACAGTCGGCCCTATGTAAATACAGGTTCCACATTTGCAGATTCAACTAAACGTAGAACGAAAATATTGGAAAAAATAAAACAAAAACAACAACAAAAAATACAAATTAAAAAATACAGAAAAAAATACAGCACAACTATTTACATAGCATTAGGTATTATAAGTAATCTATAGATGATTTAAAGTATATGAGAGGATGTGCATAGGTTATATGCAAATACTACACCATTTTATATAAGAGATTTGAGCATCCCTAGCTTTTGATATCCATGAGTGGTCTTGGGGATAATGAGGGACAACTGTATACACACACGAGAGAAGTGCACAAATCACAAGTACATATCTCAATGAGTAGTCAAAAGTAACAGACTGTGTAACCACCATTCAGGTAATGTGATAACTAGCTTTATACCCTAGGGCTCTCTTCATGCCCCTTCCCATCACTCCCTCCTATCCCTAAAAATAACCAATATGTTGACTATAACACCATAGATTCATTTTCCTGTTTTGAACTTTATAAAAATGGAATCATAATGTATGACTTCTTTCATGCAAAATTATGTTTATGAGATTCGTCCATGTAAGTATATGTAACTACGGTTTGTGCCTATAACAGAGGTCAGCAAAGGAAAGCCCCCAAAGGCCAAAGTCTGTTTTTATAAATGGTTTTATTGAAACACAACCACACTCATTTGTTTATATACTGCCTATGGCTGCTTCATTGCTACAAATGCAGAGATGAGTAGTTGCCACAGACAATGTGTGGCTCACAAAGTCCAAACTATTTACTATTCATCTCTTCATAGAAAAGGTTTGTCTATCCCTGCTCTATACTATTGCATGAATGCACCACAATTTTTTAAAAAATCCATTATACTGTTGATAAGCATTTGGGTCTTTTCCAGATTACGGCTATTACAAATAAGCCACTATAAATACATTTCTACAACAACTTCTCTGGTGAACAGGGACATACATGAGGGTGGGGAGGGTATTAACTTAGGAGTGGAATTGCAGAATCAGGCACTAAACTTATATTTAACATTATTAGAAAATACCAAACAGTTTTTTATATATCTGACCCTATTTACATCCCCATTAGAAGTATATCAGAGTTCCTATTACTTTACATCTTCACCAACACTTGGTATTATCAGTCTAAAAATTCAGCCATTTGACCAAGAATAAACCCTAATGTTAACTATGGACTTTGGGTGATAGTGATGCGTCTATGTAGGTTCACCAATTGTAACAAATGTACCACTGTGGTGGGGGATGTTGATAATGGAGGAGGCTATGCATGTGTAGGGGAAGGGAGTATATGGAAACCTATCTTCTGCTTAATTTTGCTGTGAACCTAAAACTGCTCTAAAAAATAAAGTCTATTAAAAAAAAATATATCTTTAGCCATTTTGAAAAAGACCAAACTATGGATACCACAAGACCTTGGATGGATCTTGAGGGCATTATGTGAAAAATACTGATCTCAAAAGGTCACATGATGTATGATTCCATTCATATAACATTCTCAAAATGACAATTTTAAAGATAGAGAACAGATTAGTGGTTGCCAGGGGTTAGGGATAGAGGAAGGGAGGCAGGTGGGTGTGACTCTAAAGCAATAGCATAAGGGAGATCTTTGGGGTGATAAAATAGTCCAGTGTCTTGATTGTGATAGTAGTTATATAAATTTACACATGATAAAATGGCATAGAACTATACGTATACATTTGTGATAAGAAATGTCTATGTCTTGGTTCTAATATTGTACTATAGTTATGTAAGGTGTAACCTTCGGAGGGAAGTGAGTGAAAGGTACATAGGACCTCTACGTACTATTTTTTGCAACTTCCTGTCAAAAAAAATTTTTTTAATGTAACTATTCCAGTAGGTGTATGTGTTATCTCATTGTGGTTTATATTTATCTCTCTCTGATTACTAATGAGGCTAAAAATCTTGAATACATTTGTTGATTTGGATAACTTCTTTTGTGAGGTGATTAATTCCATTACTCTATTTTTCTACAGGGTTGTCTATTATTGATTTTTAGTGGTCTTTATAAAATGTGAATATCTTCTTATAATATCTAACTTGCCTTTTCACTCTCTTATGTCTTTTGACAAAAAGAAGTTCTTCATTTTAATGTAGTACAATTTATCAACCATTTCTTTCATTGTGTTATTTCCTGTTTAGTAAACTTCCCTGCTCAAAGATCATGGATATATTACTATCTTATATTATCTTACAGAAGTTTTATTTTACCTCTCACATTTAGATCTATGGTCCATTTAGAATGACTCTTTGTGTATGGTATGAAATAATGGTTAACATGTACTTAAAAACAATGTGCATTCTGCAGATGTTGGATGTAGTTTTTCACTTTTATCAATTAAGTCAAGTTTCTTAACTGTTCACATTTTCTATATCCTTATTGGTTTTTTGGTGTGACTGCTCCATCTTGCACCTTTATAAGAAAGGTGTGTTGACATCTCCCACTATGGTTGTGAATGGGCTGATTTGCCAGTCAGTTTTTGCCTTATGTATTTTGAAACGATGTTATTAGATGCATATAAATTTAGAAATATTATATCTTCTGGGGTAATTAAACTTGTTATGATTATAAAATGTCTATCTTTATATCTTGAATAATTCTTCTTGCCTTAAAAATCTGCTTTGTCCTGCTGCCACACAAAGCACCCCAGGCTCTCCTGACCTGGGGTGGTGGGGGTCCTCAGGCCTCAGCTACGTCCCCCTGACACTCACAGCCAGCCCAGCAGTGATTGCCAAGCCACCCTGACACTTGCAACCAGCCCAGCAGTGACCATCAAGCTGCTGCAGGAAGTGCCCCAGGCTCTCCCAAGGCAGGGTGGTGGGGGGCCTCAGCCATGCCCACCAACATGTGCAACCAGCAATGACCACCAAGCCACAAGAAGAAGGGCTCCGCATTCCTGGGCTGGGACAGTGGGGGGGCGAGGGCTTTTGCCACACCCCCCTGACATCTGCACCCAGCCCAGCAATGGCCAAGCCACCACTGGAAGCCCCCCAGTCTTCCCTGTGGGAATGAGGGGGGTGCCACAAGTTCAATACCGTTCCTCCTCCTTCCTCCTTTCATCCCATTTCCTTCTCCTTTCCCCTCTCCCCCTCCCTCCCAACTGCTCTGCAACATCCTAAAATGTAAAAAATAATATTAATAAAACTACATTTTCTTTTTTTAAAAAATCTACTTTGTCCTATAATCAAGTTATACCAGCTTTGCTGTTTAGCATCAATATTTATTTAAATCTACACACATATTTACCCTTCCCATTGCTCTTCATTCCTTCCTGTATCTCCAAGTTCCTTCCATAATAATTTTCCTCTGCTGAAAAATTCTTTGTATTTTCTTTAAAGCAGATCTGCTGAAAATAAATTTTCTCAGTTTTCATTTGTCT
>NW_007730470.1:117495-121068 GCF_000696425.1 Galeopterus variegatus | reverse complement strand
TACACACATATTTACCCTTCCCATTGCTCTTCATTCCTTCCTGTATCTCCAAGTTCCTTCCATAATAATTTTCCTCTGCTGAAAAATTCTTTGTATTTTCTTTAAAGCAGATCTGCTGAAAATAAATTTTCTCAGTTTTCATTTGTCTGATAACATCTTTATTTTACCTTCATTATTACACAGGTTTATTGAAAGATTCACTTACTTATTTAATTTACGCACCATAAAACTCACCTATTTTAAGTGTACAATTTGATGATTTGTTTACCTTTATTCTTGAATACTATTTTCCCTTTCTTTCAGCACTGTAACTACATCATTCCATTGTCTCCTTAGCTCCATTATTTCTGCTGAGAAGTTAGCTGTAAGTCTTGCTATTAATGCTTATAAAATAATCTGTCCTTTTTCTCCAGTTTTTGTTAATTGCTTTCAGCAGCTTTATAATGATGGCCTTGATGTGCTTTTCTTTTTTTGGAGTTTCCAATAGTTGAATTTGTGCCTTGCTATCTTTCATCAGTTTTGGTAAATTCTCAGCCATAAACTCTTCAAATACACTTCTGCCTTATTTTCTCTCCTCTCCCTTTAAAGAATCCATTGAAATATATATCAGACCTTTTGACTGTATCACCTATGTCTCTTACTTTTTTTATCTTTTTGCTCCATGCTTCACTCTGGATTTTGCTTTTGATCCATCTTCCAGTTCAGTAATTCTCTATTCAGCTGTACTGATCTGTTAAACATATCCACCATTCTTTGTTATTATATTTTTCAGTTCTGGAATTTCCATTTAATACTTCTTTACAGTTTCTAGTTCTTAGAATAAGAATTCTCCATCTTATCTCTCTTTCCTTTTTTAAAATATTTTTAAAAATAACTAATTTAAAGTCTGTTTGATGAACCAAATGCCAGGTTAAGGAAAAAAGAATAATAAGTCTATTTCATAACTCTATTATCTGGATCACTATGAGTTTGTTTCTATTTTCTGTTGTTTCTTTTGTTTTTTCTATCACATCATCTTGTCCTCTAATTTTCCTGATTATTTCTTGAGGGCTAGACATTATTATTGAAAATGTGAGGCCCAGGATAATATTTCCTCCAAAAAGGACTTGTTTTTGCTTTAGGCAGATGGCTAGAGGCATCAGCACATAGATCAAATAAGGGATTAAACTGATTAGTAGCTGACCCTACTGAAAGCAGGTCTTTTCCAACTCACCCTAATTTCTAGAATGTACCCCTTCAGAGTTCTGAAAGCCTTGAACATTTACTGGAGATTCCCGTCTGGTTTCTAAACTCTAATTTTTGTCTTTCTAGTCTCCTGAGTAAAAAACAAACAAACAAACAAAAAAAAACCCTATTTTTAGCTCTTAATTGCTTCTTCTGGAACTGGCAGAAGGGAAATGAAGTTCTTCTGAAACTTTTAAGAAAAATGAAGACCCAAATGTCAGCCAAATTTCTCCAGGCTTCCTTCTTCTTCCAGATTTTGACCACATGATTTGTTAGTGTTTTATTAGCTCTACTGTGCCTTCATACAGATTTTTTGAAACCTATTTTTTTTAGTTGTTCTAAGCAGGAGGAGCGATCAGAATTACCTAGTCTACCACAATTGAATGCACAACAAAAGCCTAATTTTTATTTTTTTTAAATGAATTCATACCTTGCCATGTTCATAAAGGGACCAAAAAAACTTAATAATCTAATGGATAAAAAAGATTTGTAAACAAATTCATTACAATTCAGTATGAATTAAAAATAGGTACATATGAGGTATAGAAGTAGAATAGGAGAGTGATTTTTCTGGGGTGGATGAGCATAAAAACTATAAAAGAAGTATTTCCTAGGAGAGTAATATCTGAACTGGATTTTTCTATCAAAAGGATGAAAAGGAATTTGGCAAGTAAACAATGTGAAAAGATATTGCAGACAGAGGAAACAGCACATGCAACTTGGTACTTATGGATATGAATTTTAAAGCTGAGAGCAGCAGCACAGTGAAGATATGTATGAGCCAAATCATGAATTCTTGTCTGCCAAAAAATTTGAACTTGATCCTGCAGGGGTAAGAAACCACTAAACAGCATTAAGAAAAATAAGGAAATAGATTTATATTTTAGAAAGATGTAGGACAGCATTCTTTGCGTTGAGATCACTTAATTGAAAATAATGTAAGCCTCAAATTGTCACTGACTACTCACTGTTGCCACATGGAGAAAGCATGACTGAAAATGTAGCTAACACAAAGAAAAAGCAGACCAAAGAGGGGTAAAGGAAGGCTAAATCATTCTTCAAAGTCCTACTTACGTAAAGCCTTGCCTGAAAATAGGTACTGTTTCTTGGACTTGTAGTAGTAAATTCCCTTATTTGCTGTATTAGTCCATTTCTGTTGCTTTTAACAAAATGCACGGAACTGGGTAATTTATAAAGAAAATGAAACTTATTGCTTACAGTTTCAGAGGGTGAGAAGTCCAAAGTCGAGGGAATACATTTGGCAAAGGCCTTGGTGGTGGCAACAGTGATGGCAGGATATCACATTGCGAAATGGAGGAGCAGAGAGAAAGACTCTTTGTGCTCCCCTTTTAAAGCCCTCAGAACCACACCCCTGACCACCATTTTTAATCCATTCATTACTGCATGGTCCTCTCAATCTAATCACCTCTTCAAGGCCCCACCTTTCTACCATAATAGGATTTCCCACCCTCAACAGTTACAGTGGGGATTTAACTTGTAGGGGGACATTCAACCCAAGGCATTTGCTGAGAAGAAAAAAGAAAAGGGGAAAGAAAGGAGAAAAGAGTACTCTGGCAAGAGTAAAGCTAGAAAGAGAAGGGACTAGAGACAAGAACTTACTGAATAAATGCTGTAGAAAGATGACACATGGCAGTAGATTGGTTAGGAAAAAACTGATAAGACCTAGTAACTGCATGCTGGAAGTTGCTGGAAGTTACGAGAAGTTGATGGGGATTCCTCAGGCAAGCAAACAGAATAAAAAAATATATACATATATAGGAGACAGGTCTGAGGTAGTTTTCTTTAATTTTTTTTAATGGGAGACGATGTAAATGAGATGCCTATAAAATATGAGACAGAAAACTAGAAAATAAATAGGCTACTTGTTATATAGTTCTAGAGTCTCACAAAGACACTAGGGAATCATTAGCATGTAGTTAATAATTAAAAACCTAGGAGTAGATTCTATCATTTGTGGACAGGTTATCAAAGTAATAAGAGAAGTAGGCCAAGAATAGAACCAGGGAAGACCACCCTTAAAAATGGTTAAAATGGTAAATTTTGTGTTATGTATGCTTTATCATAATAAAAAAAATACACACACAAAAAAGAAAAAAGGCAAGCAGACTACCGTGTTGTGCCATAAAATATGAAAGTGCTACACAGATAGGGACATACGAATTATACATAGGAGCCATCTTGAGAGGGTCCTAACCTGACCAGATTTGAGACATTTTGAACATAAAAATGAATAACGACAGAAATGGATAAGAATCCATACTGTCACAAAAAAAAAAATTAAATTAAAATATAAAAATAAAAAATGGAGTGGAGAGGTAGGGTCTTGAT
>NW_007730470.1:81458-116652 GCF_000696425.1 Galeopterus variegatus | reverse complement strand
GTACAAGAGGGTCAAACAGGGATTTTTTTTTTTTTTAATGATGAATATGATCTTAGAAAAGGTAAAAAAACCAATGGAGAGAAAGATTAGAGCTACAGTTGAGACTGAATATGTCCCTTCGTGGGTCATAATCTCAAATATCATTTACTTTCTTGGCTTCTTTAGTGAAATTCTATATAACCCCTCCTATTTTTCTTCTGATGACCACTAGCAGACTTCCTTTCTTTATTGCTCCCTCTCTTCTGCTCTTCAATACCTTGAAAAGTTCAGTCATCTTTCCAGTTTAAATCCTCTCTTCTATACTAACTACTTCAAAATCTACATTTCTGGCTTTCTTATCTCCAGGATTTAGAAAGAGGATAAAAGACATTTTACATGAATAGACACCATGACATCAACTCATTTGCAAATTTGATCTCAATATCACTCTCTCCCAGATTTTCCTTGTTAACATTTCTGTCACAAAGTTACCACAAATTGTTTCTTTAAAATCTCTCACCAATTTTGACACTTCATTCTCACAAAGCCTAGGAAGTATCAGTTGTTAATGAATTTATGTTGAAAATATAAATACTACCCCTTTTGTTCAGTACTTCATTTCACCCTTAGATTATTATAAATGGGTCAACTCAACCTCTGTCTTCCCTTCCTCTGATGATATAGGCTAATGCTTCACTTAAATTAAACCTTGTTAAACCACTATTTTAGTCATACTACTTCTTTTAATAAGAACTGCAATTGCTCCTTATTATAAATTCCTATATAGCTTTCAAGTCATTTTACAATCCAGTTCCCCCCCAACAATCTTTAGAGTACCATAGTGCTAACATTTGACTTAGAAAAATTCAATTACACTCGTTCAGCAATAATGATTTTTTAAAAATGTACCAGCAATGCAACTGCTATTCTACTCAATGAATGTAATCAAACATTAAAATGTTAATGTACATAAAGAAAATCTAACAAAAGGATATATACATTTTGATAATGTCCTGAAAAGTAAAATGCCCAAATAAGTAGTTTCGCCATACCCTTTCATGTCTAAAAACAGTTGAGAACCAGACAAATACTGACTAAAAGTTGAAAGAATTATCTTAAAAATCAACCTCTAAAGAGAAAGATGACCATGAACAGGAAGAACCACCAAGTTAGAATCTTTATAAATTTTCAAAAGTGAAATTCTTGAATATTTTATAAATAAGATCTTGCTGTTATTACATACATAATAAGTTTACACATGCATATTAAGGCATAGAACTATGCATAAAATGACATACATTTTATTGGTGATTTCTGAGAGTTAAGAATTTGGGAGGGGGTAGCGGGGGGCATGGCTGGCTGGTACAGGGATCCGAACCCATGATCTTGGTGTTATAAGGCTGTGCTCTAACCACTGAGCTAACTGGCCAACCCAATACCTTATATTCTCTTGTCTGCTCCTGCCCAATCATATTCCCCATTACACCAACTTTAGCAAAGATCATTTCTTAGCTGTTCTTTTGTTTCTCAGCTTTGGAAGTATCCCTCAGCATTATATTTCATTTCCCCTGGTTTTAAACTGTATATGAATAAAATCATACTGCATATATTCTACAGCTAACATTCACCAAACTTTTAAAATTTTTTATTTTGGAATTTTTCTAACATATGAAGGTACTTCTAAAAGTTTGTGGGTGGGCCGGCCCAGTGGTGCATTGGAGAGTGCGCCGCTTGAGAGCGCGGTGGCACTCCCGCTGAGAGTTCGGATCCCATGTGGAGACCGGTTCCCGCTCACTGGCTGAGTGCGGTGCGGGCACAACACCGAGGGTTGCAATCCTGTTGCCGGTCCCCGGTAGGGGCGTGACACCGAGGGTTGCGATCCCGTTACCGGTCAGTAAAAAAGACAAAAAGGAAAAAAAAAAAAAGTTTGTGGGAAAACAGAATTGGAAGTTAATATAAATCTTTCCACAAACTTTTTGAAGCACCTTTGTATACAAAAATAGAATAATATAATGAAGCTTTATATACCCATCATGTAGTTTCAACAATTATCACCATTTTACCATTCTCTTACTTGATCTATATTGGCATTGTTTTTACAATCATCACCATTTCTGTATCTACCATTAACTTATTTCTCTTCTAAATACCATACTATTATATATAAAACCATGATTAATTTATCCATTATACCCTTTTAGACATGATATGGGGCTTTAGATATAACAATTTGCATATATGTCTAATAGTGCACACATTCAAAAGTTTCTCTGCAAAAGATACATACACATATGCATACATATACACACACTTAGGAATGGAATTGATGCTTGTTAGATATATGCATGTATACATATATACATGTGGAAATGGAACTGATGCTTCTTAGGATGCATAAATGATCAACTTTAATAAGGAGTACCAAAAGATGACTGTAACAATTTAATCTCACATCAACAATGGTGTGTGAGTTCCTGTTGTACCACTTTTTACGAAGACTTAATATTAATTTTAAGACTTAATATTAAGTTAATATTAATATTTAATTTTATGATGTAATAGGTACAGTCTTTTGCTGCTGGCTATGATGAAGTAAATGATACCATCCCTAATGAAAATAACCATAAAACTGAAACAAAGTAACTATTTTTAGGCACTGGACAACAGGCAATGTAAGACTGTGATCTCTGAGAGAAGAGAAGCTTACAAGGTGGGTTCCACAATCACCCCAGCTCTCTTTCTGGGTACAGTTTCCCAACAATGGCACAGCAAGCTTCAGCCCGAGCAAAGCATTGCTGTGCTTATGAGCTGAGAAGGTAGTTCTTACAGTTCAGAGCAGCTGAAGCAGTGGAATATGTTGAACAGAGCATTGGAGAATAAGACGCTATGCAGGTTTGAACGGGGCAATAAGTCCATGTGATGGTCAGACCCTTGTGTGTATTTAGCTGGAGGTTGAGCTACACATGCGTAGGACAAGACTACCTGAGAAACACCGCAAAGGAGCTGTTGTGGAGTTCAACTGAACAGATAAACTAAAGGTCCAACAGAGCTGGGAGATGATGAGCATACAGGCCTAGTTGAGAACAGAGGAGGGTCTCATAAACCACTCATTAACACTATGGCATTCAGCTGAGAGATACACCTTAGAAATTAAGCCATATCAGAGAATAAGGTCCACACCCTGGAGTAAGACCTACTCTAGACTCCCTAGCAAAGCCTAAACACAAAACTTGACAAGATCCAGAGGAGATACAGAGTTTGAAGGTTAAGTTTTGTCAAATTAGGAGTTCCACAGATCTGACTTAACAAAGAGTAAAATCAAGCCTTCCAAGTTGACCAACCAGAGAACAACAACAAAACATCTTCAAAGACAAATGACATAATCTATCATCTGTACAGTATAATATCTATAATACGCCATATAAAATTTTTTAAATTACTAGATATGAAAAAAAAAAGGGAAATGAAACCCAAACTCAAGAAATCTGTACAGTATAATATCTATAATACGCCATATAAAATTTTTTAAATTACTAGATATGAAAGAAAAAGGGAAATGAAACCCAAACTCAAGGAAAAAAAAAAAGGCAGGAAACAGAAATGGTCCCCTGATCTCTCAAAAGCCCACTATAAAAAATGTTTAAAGAGGTATACAGCTAAGAAGCCAAAAGAGGAAATATAATGGGATACTATAAAATAGGAGATTAACCCAAAAGAGAGCACAAAAGAAGTAACAATAGCAAGGGAACAAAAACATTAAAACGTAATAATACACAATTATATGATGTCTACAAGAAAACTTCTTTTAAAATAAAGGCACAAATAGGATGAAAGTTAAAAAAAAAAAAGGCAGGAAACAGAAATGGTCCCCTGATCTCTCAAAAGCTGAATTTTAAGACAAGGACTCCAAAGCAACAATTATAAATATGTTTGAAGGAACATATAAGGAAAACATGGTTTTAATTAGTAGATAGGGAATCTCAACAGAAAAATGCAAGTTACAAAAAAGGGAAATTCTAGAACTGAAAAATTTATACTAGGATGGGCTTAAAAATAGAGTTAAGATGGTAGACAAAAATTAGTAAACATGAAGATGGGTTGATAAACATATCCAGTCTATAGAAGTAAGAGAAAAAAAGATTTAAGAAAACAGAACCTTAAGGACCTAGAAAACATTATCAATTGGTATAAACATACACGTATTTGAAATTCCAAGATAAAAAAGTAAATAAGGAGCAAAAAAAATTTGAAGGAATAACGGCTGAAATTTTGCCAAATTTGATGAAAAACATCAAATTACTGGCTAAAGAATTTTAATTAATTCTAAATCGGATACATCAAAACACATATAGCAAAACTGCTTAAAATTAATGGTAAAGTGTAAATCTTGAAAGCAGCCAGAAGAAAGACATTTACATATAAGGGAACAAGAAAATAAATAATGGCTGACTTCTCACTAGAAACAGTAAAGGCCAGAGGACAATTGTCATTTTTAAGATAATATTCCAAAGGAAAAACTGTCAATGCACATTCTATATTTTGTGAAGATTCATTCAAAAAGAAATAAAGATAAAGACATTATCACGCGAATGAAAGCTGAGGTGACTTGTTGCCCACAGACCTCCACTACCACAAATGCTAAAAATGCTTTTCAGACTAAAAGGGAAATTATATCAGATATAACTTAAATTACAGAAAGGAATAAAAAGGGTAAATGTAAGACTGTATTTTTTCTTTTCACGATTTCCTTAAAAAACAGCTGACAGTTTAAAAATAAAATTAAAATCTTAAAAGTTTTAATATTGATGTAGAATATGCCAAGGTACTTCGAAAAGTTCATGGAAAGATTCATATTATCTTTTAATTCTTTTCTTCCACAAACTTTTTGAAATATTCCCTTATGTAAAAGGATATGACAACAATATCTCAAAGGCTGGAAGGGTTGGTAATGGAATTATATTTTTGTAAGGCTATTATATTTGTAAGCCAAAAAGTATTAAATATCAGGTGAGAAAAGTATGAAGCACAATAATGATTCAAAACAGATTTTGAAAAGTTAAGAAGGCATATTATTAGCTCTAGAGTAGCCACTATAAAAAATGTTTAAAGAGGTATACAGCTAAGAAGCCAAAAGAGGAAATATAATGGAATACTATAAAATAGGAGATTAACCCAAAAGAGAGCACAAAAGGAGTAACAATAGCAAGGGAACAAAAACATTAAAACATAATAATACACAATTATATGATGTCTACAAGAAAACTTCTTTTAAAATAAAGGCACAAATAGGATGAAAGTTAAAAAAAAAGAAAAACACAGCTGGCAAAGTTGGCTTCAAGATAGAGTATTAGGGGCTGGCTGGTTAGCTCAGTTGGTTAGAGCATGGTGCTGATAACACCAATGTCCAGGGTCTGATTTTTGTACCAGCCAGCCACTACAAAAAATAACTAAATAAAGAGTATTAGAAGAGATAAGGCACATTTCATAATGATAAAAGTCAATTCATCAAGAAATAACAATCCTAAATATATATGCATCTACTAAAAGAGCTCCAAAATTCATGAAGCAAAAACTGACAGCTCTAAGGAAAGAAACAGACAAATTTCAATCACAATTGAAGATGCACAGAAGAAATAGACAAAAAGTCTGTAGGATACAGAAGATTTGAACAACACTATGAAACAACCCACCCTAACTGACATTTATAGAACATTATACCTAACAACTGCAAATTACAAATTATTTTCAAGTGTACAGCAAACATTCAATCAAGACAGATCACATATTAGGCCATAAAATAAGTCTCAATAAATTTCAAAAGATTGAAATCTTACAAAATATACTCTTAACCTCAATGGAATTAAATTAGAAGTCAATAAATTAAAGATATTTCAAAAATCCCCCAACACTGAACTTAAAATCGTTAAGATAGTTGTGTATATTTTACCACAATAAAAAAAAATTAATCTATGAGCCAAAGAAGATATCACAGGGAAATGACAAAATATTTAAACTGAAAGATAAAAAGACAATAGATCAAAATCTGTCAGATGCAGCTTGATACAATGCTTGCAAGGAAATTTATAGCTTTAAATACCTATAAAAAGAAGCAAGATTTACTAACGATATAGGTTTCTACCTTAAGAAGCTAGAAAACAAGAGCAAACCAAATCCAAAGTAGAAGGAAAGACATAATAAAGAGCAGAAATCAATGATACAAAAGGGAAAGCAATGAGAATATAAACAGTATTAGAGGAATAAAACACTTCTCACTGGAGTTTTAATTTACATCTTCTTGATTAATAATGAAGTTAAGTATATATTCACTTGCCTATCAGCTATATGGAATTACTCCTCTGCAAAATCCCATGCAAGTCTTTTGCCCAATTTTTAATGGGATTTTATGTCTTTGTTTATTGAGTCATAAGAATGATTTACACATTCTAGATAATCATTTTTTGCTATATATATTCCCAAGTAGATACTCTAAATGTGTAAATTATCTTTTTACCTTCCATATGGTATTCTTAAATAAACATTATTTTTAATAACATAAAACTTATCATTAATTTATGTTTATATATTTATGGAAAAAAGCCTTCCCCATCCCCAGGTCATTGAGATATTTTCTTAGAAAAATTTTATTGGTTTGTCTTCCACACTTACATTTCTAATCCACTTGGAATTGGTATAAATACGGTTTGAGGCAGGGACTGAATTTCATTTTTTCTCCATATGGGTATCTTATTAACTTAGCACCATTATTAAATAGTGCATTCTTCTCCCATTGCTCTGTAATACATCCAGTGTCTACATGAGTAAGACATTCTTGATTCTCTATTCTCTCAGATCAGTTTATTTATATATGCTGTGCCAACACTTTGTTATTTTAATTAATTATTACAGCTTTATAAAAGGTCATGGTATATGTTACAGAAAGCCAACCTTATACTTTTTCTTTTAAAAGTGACTTTACTACTTATAACCTTTTGGGCTTCCATATAAATTTTGGAATGAGTTCCTCTGACAAAAAGGGAGGAGAGGAAACAGGATTCCCATGAATTCACAAATTAAGATATTGAAGTCCAATGTCTTTACAATATTGATTCCTCCAATCCATAAAGATAGCGCCGTTATTTATTTAGATCTCAATATCCTTTTAATAAAGTTTTATATGTTCTCCACAGGGATCTTGCACATTTTTTGTTAAGATTGAGCCCTAGTTACTTCATACTTCTTGAGGCTATTATAAGCAGTAGCCTTTTTTAAAGCTGCATTTTGTTGGTTGTTGGAAGAAATGCAAAAAAATGTTTACATATTGATTTTTGCATCTAGCAACCCTTGAGGCTATTATAAGCAGTAGCCTTTTTTAAAGCTGCATTTTGTTGGTTGTTGGAAGAAACGCAAAAAAATGTTTACATGTTGATTTTTGCATCTAGCAACTTGCATCTAGCAACCTTGTTACAGTCTAATAATTCTAGTAATTTATTTTAAAATTTCTAGGATTTTCTAAATAATTATTTCTGCAAATATTGGCAGTTTTGACGCTCCCTTTGTAATTCTTGAGCCTAATTCTTTTTCACACCTTATTCCACTGATTACCACCAAGTGCAAGGATGAATACAAGTGATGATGGCAGGCCCACTTAACTTCTTACTATTTCTTAAAAGAATGCTTTCAAATGTTTACTATTACATATGATGTTAAATGCAGGTTCCTTTGTTATTGGCTTAAAGAAATTTACTATTTTGTGAATTATTTTTTAAATTATAAATGTAAATCACTTTACATTATATAATGTATAAATATATACCAAATGTTATTTCTACACCTATATTAATATTTTTCTCTCTTAATCTGTAAATGTGGCAAAATGATTTTCTAATGTTAAAATAGCTTCACATTCCTGAAGTAAACTTGATGTATTAAACTTACATTTCATGATTCTGGAAAAATTTTAGCCCTATCTCTTCATGTGTTGTCTCTGTCCCATTTTTTCTCTTTTTCTTTTGAAACTCTAACTACTTCTGTATACTGAATCTCCTACACCGCACTTTCTCTTTTGCTCTCTGCTTTATTCCGGGTAATTTCTGCTGACTTCTCTTCTAACTCAGTAATTTTCTATGTATCATCAGCTTCATCTCATGTGCTATTACATCCATTCATTGAATTCTTAAGGTTAAATGATAGTTTTCATTATTTATAGGAGTTCTATTTCTTTTTTCAAATACACGTTGTTCTTTAGTTTATTTTCTCCTTCACATATTTTAAAGTTTATAACTTATTAATTGAGCCATGTAAACATCTATTTTATATTCTGTGACTGCCATTCTGTGATTTGGTAATTCTAACATCCAAAGTATTTGTGAGTCTCTTTCTGCTGTTATTTCAGCTGCAATAATGCACTTGGTACCTTGTTTCCTTGTATATTTAATCTTTTTTTTTTTCTCGGAACTACTTATTTTCCTTAGAAAATATTTTATGGAGATATTTGAGGCTTGGAATGAATTCAGGGTAGGCTAACTATGACTGAGGTCAGACCTGGCCATGGCCTGATTTTGCATAGCTGTCTAGCTAAAAATGGATTTTAGAGTTATAAAAGGTTATATTTTAAAAATCAAAGAACATGCTTCAGAGCTGCTAAGTGGCTTCAAAATATTTACCATCCAGTCCTGTTCAGAAGAGTTTGTCAACCTAAAATAAATTCCTCCAAAGAGAAAATGGGTTTGCTTATGCCAAGCACCTGTGAGTCCAGAATCACTTTATATCTCGGTTTAGCTTTCTTCAAATAACTAAAATATGAATTTGAGCTGCAAATCCATGAATGCATGGACCAGCCTTTGGTTCAGAGCACCTCCCACCTACCTCCATTCAGAACCAAGACCCAGATACACAATTTTTCTTATAGTTTCTTCTCTTTGTCCCTCAATTGAGTAGTGGACCTACTCCTAGTTCACTCTTACACTGAAGATATAGCCAAGTATCTTATCTTACTTCCTAACTTGGGTGGATCTTGGGATTTATCTCCTGTACCATGTACCCCATGTGGCTATTAATTTCAAAACTGAGTTCACCTTACTTAGCACATGATCTCTTTCTCTGGGTACTCACATTCAGTCAATCCCTGGAATAAATATTCCTTATTTTTTGTCATTTTTTTTCTTTCCCATAATTTTATGAAAGATTTTCAGTTATTTTCCATGAGAGGGTCATCTAGGAACATAGCCATCCATATAATAACAGGACACTTGAGCCAAGCTCCATCACTTGCACTCTGCTACAATAGAGGTTTACAGAGAGTACCATGGAAAGAGGAAGAAGCGGAGATCAGTAAAGGATGCTCAGAGAAAGTGATGTCTAACCAAGCTGAACATATAAATAGGATTAGCCCAGCAAAGATGATGGGGCAAGAGTAGTTCAAGGCTCTGGAGAAACATGTGAAAAAGCTTAGAGATGAAAACTACAAGTACTTCAGCATACAAAGGAGCAAACAGATGAGGCTGGAAAAGTAGAAAAACATAGATGAAAGAATTTAACAAATATGAAGGTAGTGCAAACAAGACTTACTAAACATGAAGTAAGTGGAATATAACCATGCCAATGTTCAAGGATCATGGAGCAACTACCAAGATAAGAATCACAGAACAACCAGGGTGATTTGTTTTGGAGGAAGTGCAGCTACAGAAGGGGATTTTGAATTGAAAAATAATAAATTCAGTTTGGGGTACGAAGTTTATCTTTTGTGGCTGGCTGGTATGCGGACATGTTGATTTTTAAAGGGCTTTAGGATAAATATGATGTAATGTCCCAAAGGCAGTTAGATACTTACAAATCTGAAACTTAGGATCAAAATCTAGTCTAAAAATAAAGATTTGGAACTAAACAGTATATGCTGATGAATAAAGCCCTGAGTAGATAACATTGCTTAGAGCAAGTAGTAAGAGTAAGAATATAGACGTCTGAAGTCTTAAGCCTAAAAATTACTGGCATTTAAGGAAGAAGCAGAAGATAAACGTGTAAATCTAACTGAAAAAGAATGGCTAGAGACATAGGAGGAAAATCAAGAGGATGCAAATGTCCAAGACCAAGTAAAATCTAGATAGATTTAAAAGTACGTTTTTCAGAAACTTTAGTCAGTTAAAATTAAGTGAAGGGTCTTCTTAGTGCCTTCCTCCATTTTCCTGTGTCTGGTCTCTTTGGTCTAAAGCCTCTCTAGCATAATTTCACCAAAAGAAATAGCTTCTAGTCTCCCACTGCCCAACAGGAATCTTTTATTTTTCTAATTATATATTTTCTAATAACCTTAGGCTTTCATTCTATGAAAATGACTCTTTATCTTCTTCACTCTGTTGACCTTTCCCCAGCCCCATGACCTTTACTCATATTTCATTGAGAAAGGTTAAGTCACAAGAAGGAATTTCCTTTTATTTCTACCACCACATCTACAAACCCATCCATACCAATGTTCTACTTCTTCCCTGCAGGTGAAGAACAGAGACACTTTGAAAGGTCAGCATGTCTGTATCAGTGGTTCTCAACTGGGGCTGGTTTTGCCCACATGCCTCCCCTGCCACGCCCCTCCTTGCCCCCCCCCCTCCACCGCCCCACCACAAGATAAATTTTTTATTGGCATGGGATGGGGGTGGGGTGCCACTGGCATCTAGTGGGTAGAGGCCAAGGATAATGTTAACCATCCCGTGCTGCACAGGACAGCCTCCACAACAAAGAATTATCTGGTTCAAACTGTCAATAGTGCCAGGGTTGAGAAACCCTGCACCACATGCTCTGGATCCTGTCCCGTCTCATATTCTCAGGACCTTAGCCCTGTTATCTACTCTCTTCTGTATCTTCAATTCTCCCTTTCCACTGGACAATTCCTATCACTATGTAAAATGTTCTAGAACTTTCTATTGTTTAAAAATATATTAATACACACACACCCCATGCCTTGACTTCTTACCTACCTTCAGAGACTGCCATTTCTCCAATACCTTATACCAACGCATTGTATCAATATTGAAATATTCGGGTGCAATACACTCATACATTTACACTCATATTTCTGCTCGTCTCCACTCATTCTGATGTTTTCCCCCAGTTGTTACACTGAAATATCTCAGAAAGTTTCTTCTTTCCTGTTTATCATGATATTTAAACTAGAAAATCTAGGTAATAGGTAACTATCTCCACTCACCCACACCACCATTACCAATTACTTGGACACTGCATTTTCAATAGCCAGTCACGTTCACTACCACATTCCCAGCTCCCAGCACTGTCTCGCACACAGCACGCACTAAAACATATGTTAATAAATAAATCCCTGGCAAAGAGTCAATTTATTATAAAGCTACTATATTTTAAGTATGAAACAGACTTGAGCACGGAATTATGGCTAGAATTTACATAGTGAGGCAAAGCTTAAACCAGGTCTCCTGACTCACTTGTCTCTCCAACAGGAAAAAGTTTAGATCAACACCATTTCTAAAGAAAGTGACTACAGTTGATTTGGGGCCTAATGTTGTCCATGAAAGGAAAGTGATCTGAGGAAGTCTTTTAGAGTATAGTATTAGGAGAAAGAGTTTAAAAGAGTTTTGCATTTTGAAATACATGACACCAAAAAGACTAATGATGGAAATGGAACCGTGGCACCTGGCAAGAAATCCACAGACTGTACTTGGATGGCACAGTTTCTATGTAAAGCCTGCCTAAACTTCTACATTCTTTAAATTCCTGGTCTTCCCTCCATTTGTATCATTGTTCCTCGTCCCACATGACCATGTGATGTTTGTTCTTTCTTCACACCCTACCCCCCAAAAAAGATGCCCAGTCTTTTACAGTTTTCAAAATTCTTTACAACCCTATGAGGTACGGAGGACAAGAATGATCCCCATCTGAGGTTCTCAGAACTTATGTTTTGCACTGCAGAATTGCACTACCTGTGAACTTGCACACAAGTTGACTCCTGGTCCAGAATAGGCCCCAGCTTTGCCAGACAGGTTCTCAACTTGGTGTTCTTCTCTAGTGAGGAGAAAAGGATCAGCTCAAGTGGTGGGGAGGAGAGGGAAAGTTTAAGTGACTTTCCTCTTGACAAGTCAGCATGATTCTATTATTTCTGCCTGCCAGCTGTCTCCTGATGAAATTGTACACTGTTTCCATCTATACACCAAGTACTCCACCACAAATGAGGTTCCTTTCATTATCTGCAACAAATACAGGCAATCACCCACCTATATTTGTAAGGAGAGTGCTGCAGAAGGCAGTGAAGTAATTGGCACAGTCAGAGTGAATGATAGCCATCAGGTCTCCCAAGGCTCGAGGGCCCCAATAATTTCAGAACATTGTTGGTCAAGGCAGGAGAGAGAGCCCACTTCCAATGTACCCTCTTGACAACATGTCCACTGATGGTCTTGATCACCCAATAACTGGAAATCTCAAACAACACAAAGCTAGAAATCCAAGGAGAAATCTGGGAATTTATGCTTAGACCACCACTTAGGAGTATAAGTTCACCTGATAATAATACCCCAAGAAGTACTGGACAAACCTGGTGTACTGCACAACAGCAAAAGCCATGAGCCTAAAGATGAGATTAAATGACTGACAGATGTAATTCAGAAGTTTCAAATTTGAAGGTTCTTCTTGAAACCCTGGAGAAAAAGGCATTAGGATATTTGGGTTTCTATACAAGCAACTGGGAAGAGGGTATAATGACCGAGAAACAGGTTGCAATCGTTTCTCTCTTTGAAGATTCAATTCAAAGATTTCTAGTTAGTCAGTCAGATTCAGATCAAAGATTTCTAGGTAGTATCATGAGAGGTAGTGAACTGGGCAATTCCTGAGCCTCACAAGCCCAGGGGTGAGCCAATATGAGTGACAAGACGCAAAAGCCCACCAGCATGTTTCTGGAATGGACACTCTGTCTCTGTGCATATGTCCTTTGTCAACAAAGCCTTCAGTTCTATCCAGGTTTATAACACCATTGCAAGCAGAACAGTGGAAAGGAAGACAAATAGCTGGACACGAAAAAAAAGAGGGAGAGACAGGCTCAAACTACCAAGGGGCAACAACCCTACAGCTCCAAGAAATAAATAAATCAGCTTCGGCTAGCCTCTTTTTGTACAGCCATTCCCATTCATTCTAGATTTTTAGTATTGTTATGAAATACATCATATAAAAGAATGTATAAAGCATACATGTGCAACTTATTTATAAAACTAACACTCATGTAACAACTACCAGAAACACAACTGTTATGTTCGTATGTTAGAAACCCCTACCTATCCTACTCCTTCCTCTCCTGCTACAAAAAAAAAAAACCCCAAATTCTGACTTATGTGATAATTATTCCAGGCTTTTCTTTATGTAACCATCTATGTATGTAATTACGTCCCTGAAAATGCATGTTTGATTTAACCTGTTCTTAAGTTTTATGGAATCATACAAGTATCGAGTATGTAACCTTACTTAACTTTTTTCACTCAGCATTGTTTTCTAGATGCATGCGTAAAGATGTATGACAATCATTTATTTTCACTACTTTATAGCATCACACTGATAACTATATAATGACATAAACTGTCAACTACTGATGGACACTTCAGATATTTCCAATTTGTGACTATAATGAATTACTCTGCTATATTGTTATACATTTTTCCTGATGAACACTTCCAAGTCCTTCTAGGGTAGTATTGTCCAATACAAACACAAAGCAATCTTAAATTTCCCAGAAGCTACATTTAAAATGTGATAAAAGGTACATTTTAATATTTTATTTAACCTATTATTTCAACATGCAATAATTACTTATAAATTGAGATATCTGCCATTTTTCTTACTGTCTTCAAAATCCAGTATTTTACATTTAAAACATATCTTATTTGGAACTAGCCACATTTCAAGGGCTCAATAACTATATGTGGTTAATGGCTGCCAAATTTAAACAATGCTACTCAAGAATATATTCCTGAGTGGAAATGGTGGATCATTTTTTGTGCCCATGGGCATACTGAGGTTCCTGTTCTAAATACTCCCAAACACTTCTTACTGTCTGATGTTTTAATTTTACAAATGTGGGTTTTATGAAATATTTCACTGAAATATTAATTTTATCTCCTTGATTATGTTGAACATCTTTTCATGTTTTCAATCATTTGGACTTCCTCTTTTGTAAAATGCTTGCTCATATCTCATAACCAGTTTCCTACTGAATCTTTTTACTGATTTGTACTTTATGAATTTTTTTACCAGATCAATCAAAACATGAATGGAAATCATCTTTTCTTCTCTGTGGACTATGTATACATTCTCTTAGATGTTTTAACAAAAAATTGTTTTGATTGTATTAATCTTGTCTTTTAAAATTGTGCTTTTTGTGTCCAGTAAGGAAACCTTTTACTACTCTGAGATCATGAAGATCTTTCACTGTTTTTCCTTAACAGCTTTATACTTTTGCCCTTCATTGGGATGGATATGAATGACAGTATAAGGCAGAGGTCTACAATATCATTTTTCCCTACTCAACTTTTCCAGCACTATGTATGAAAAATCTGATCTTCTTCATTGATCTATAACCCTGCCTGTCATTTAACAGATATGCAAATATGCATGAAACTGCTTGTGGACTTTCTATTCCATTCCTATGGTCTATCTTAAACATTCAAACTGTGAAAATATGTTGTCCTGCCTGTAAGAGTATATTCAGTTTCCTGTCCATTACACTTCCATATAAATTTTAGACTCAGGTGTCAAATTCCTTAAAAAAAAAACTGTTGAAATCTTTATTAAAATTTAATTGACTTTTAAATCAATTTGGGGAGAATTACCTCGTTTACCACATTGAGAACTTTAATATTTCCCTATTTATGTCTTTACTAGTATCTTTCCACTAAGTATTATAATAACACTCTCTTTAAAGGTCTGGAACATCCTTTTAAAGATCTACCCTATGAAGGGCGGAGTGACTCCCCAAAGATGGCCAGGCCCCCTAATCCCTGTAACACGTGATTATGTTACATGACAAAAAGAACTTTGCAGATGTAATTAAGGTTACTAATAAATGACCTTAAGATAGGGAGTTTACTCTGGAATAGCCAGAGAACTTTCTCCAACTGTCGGCAGGAGAGAGGCAGCAGAAGGAAAAATCAGAGAGATGTCAAGTGAGACTTTAAGTGCTGTTGCTCGTTTGAAGTCTGAGAATGCAATTTCACCACGAATGCAGGTGGCCTTATGGAGCTGAGAGGCTCCAGACAGCCAAAAAGGTAATGGGGGACCTCAGCCCTACACTTAGCCAAAAAGAACTGAGCCTTACAAACAATCTGAACGAAAGTGATTCTCACATACAAGCTGTAGATAAGAGCCCAGGAAGTCCAACATCTTGATTTAAGCCTTGCGAAACTCAAAGCACAGAAATCAGGTGAGCTCACAAGGATTTCTGATCTACATAAATAAAATTTGTTTTGTTTTAAACTGCAAAAAATTGTGGTAATCTACTATGACAGTCAAAGAAAATACATAAGTTCTTCCTTATTGTTTAATACTATCAGAAAACAAAATCTTAAAAGTTTGAATTTTTAAAAATTACCTAAAAACTTACTAAACACTAATTCTAACCACTCACTTGTAAGATTCTTTTGGATTTTCTATTTACACATTCTTAAGTTTTTATTTTTTCTTTCCATTTCTCATCCTTTTCCCCCTTACTAGTCTAACACAGATATTGTAACAGATAGATTTGACAGTAAGCAACTCTTTAATTTATTCCTGGTTACAAGAGATTAGCTTCAACATTTCACTATTCAGTTTAATCTAAGTTTGCTTTGTAGGAGATTTTGCAGAAACCCTTTATGAGGTTAAAGATTTTATCTTCATGTTGCTAAAAAATTTCTCATGTATACAACATGACCTTTACCAAATGCATTTTCTGCATTTATTTGTGATCACAATCTTCCTTCAATTTGATAACGTGAGTTTCACTAATTTTTCTAATGTACAATCAACTCCCACTATTGGAATGAACACAATTTGGTTACCTATTTTTTTTTTTTTTTGTCTTTTTTCATGTCCGGCAACGGACCGCAACCCTCAGTGTCGCGCCCGTACCGGACCGGGACCGGCAACGGGATCGCAAACCTCGGTGTTGCCCCCGCGCCTCGCTCAGCCAGTGAGCGGGAACCGGTCTGTATGTGGGATCCGAACCCTCGGGCGGGAGCGCTGCCGCGCTTCCCAAGCGGCGCACTATCCAGTGCGCCACTGGGCCGGCCCTGGTTACCTATTTTTTAAAAATGTTGCTGAATTTGGTTTGCTGAAAGGTTATTTAGAACTTTTATACCTAGATTACCCATAATGCTTGACTCTCATTCATATTCTCATGAACTCCAATTTCTCATTCATGTTCGGTTCATGTACCAACATTATGTTCTTCTCATAAAATAAGTGTTCTCTCCCCTCCCTACTACTCATCCAACAAATATTTGAATTATTATTAGCTCCAAGCCCTAGAAATATTTGTGCATGACCAAAATTATTCATTCCAATTATAGAAAGACATGTTAATAAAATCGTACATCTAGATCTGAAATTATAGAGTCTATTCCATCTGATATTAATATATGTGTAAGTTTTGATTTTATTTTTTTCCCCCCTCTGGTGGCTGGTCAGTACAGGGATTAAACCCTGTGGTTACCTTCTTTTAAAATTTGATAGGTAGTTGGGTTTTCTAATTTTTATTTTAATTGGGTTAAAAAACAAAATTTACCATCTTAACCATTTTTAAGCGTACAGTTTAGTAGTGTTAAGTATATTCATATTGCTGTGCAAGAGACCTACAAAACTTTCATCTAGCAAAACTGAAACCGAATAAATGATTTCCCACTTCCCTCTCGCCTCAGCTCCTGGCATCCACCATTCTTCATTTTTGTACAAGTATTTGTGTGGGCATGTTTATAAATTTCACCTCTTCGGATAGCTCATGTAAGTAGAATCATACAGTATTTGTATTTTTGTGACTGGGTATTTCCATGTTGCAGCACGTGACAGGATTTCTTTAAGGTTGAACAATATTTCATGTAGGTATATACCACATTTTGTCTGTCTATTCATCCCTTAAAGGACACTTGGGTTACTTCCACCTTTTGGCTATTGTGAATAATGCTACTATTAACATGGATGTGCAAATATCTCTTTGAGATCCTGCTTTCTTTTGGATATACAGATATATGTAAGTACTTCAAAAAGTTCATAGAAAAACAGAATTAAAAGACAATATGAATCTTTCCATGAACTTTTTGAAATACCCGACAATACCTAGAATTGGTATTGCTGAATGATATTTTTATCTTTAATTTTGTGAGAAACTGCCACACCATTTTCCACAAGGGCTGCACCATTTTACATTCTCAGTAATAGTGCACAGGGTTCCAATTTCTCCACATCCTTGTAAGCACTCATTATTCTCTGGTTTGTTATTTTTAATAGTAATCATCCTAATGAGTGTGAGGCACTGTCTCGTGATTTTGATTTGCACTTCTATACTGACTAGTGATGTTGAGCATCTTTTCAAATGCTTATTAGCCATTTTTATGTCATCTTTAGCAAAATGTCTACACAAGTCCTTTGCTCATTTTTAAAACTGGTATATTTTTGTTGAATTGTATCGTTCTTTATATACACAGGATATTAACCCCTTATCAAACATGATTTGCAAATATTTTCTTCTATTCCAGAGGTTGCCTTTTCACTCTGTTGATTGTGCCCTTTCATACATACACATTTTTAATAATCATGAATTCTAATGTGTCTATTTTTGTTTTGAAGTATGTGACTTTGGTGTGATATCCAAGAAACCATTGCCAAATCCAATGTCACAAAGCCTTTCGCCTAAGGCTTTCTTCTAAGTGTTCCATAAATTTAGGTAATACTCTTAAGTCTTGAATCCAGTTTGAATTAATGTTTGTATATCATGAAAGGTAAGGGACCAACTTTGTTGTTTTAAATATGGATACACAGTTTTCCCAAAATCATTTGTTGAAGATTGTCCTTCCTCTATTGAGTGTTCTTGTTATGCTAGTCAAAAATCACTTGACCACATATGCGAGGGTTTATTTCTCAGTTCTCTACTCCATTCCACTGGTCTATATGTCTGTCCTTATGGCAATAGCACAATGTTTGGTCTGTAACTTTGTAATATGCTTTAAACTCAGGAAGTGTGAGGCCTCCAACTTTATTCTTCTTTTTCAAGAATGTTTTGGTCATTCAGGGTCTTTTTTTTTTTTTTTTTCCTTTTTGTCTTTTTTCGTGTCTGGCAACGGACCGCAACCCTCAGTGTCGCGCCCGTACCGGACCGGGACCGGCAACAGGATCGCAACCCTCGGTGCTGTGCCCGCCCCTCGCTCAGCCAGTTAGCGGGGACCGGTCTGTATGTGGGATCCGAACCCTCGGCGGGAGCGCCACCACGCTCCCGAGCGGCGCACTGTAGCAGTGCGCCACCGGGCCGGCCATTCAGGGTCTTTTGAGATTCCATTTTTTTTTGAGGCAGCTGGCCAGTATGGGGATCTGAACCCTTGACCTTGGTGTTACAAGGCTGCACTCTAACCAACTGAGCTAACTGACCAGCCCCCCTCCATATGAATTTTAGGATGGATTTTTCTATTTCTGCAAAAAAATAGCCATTGGGAGTTTGAGAGGAATTGCAATAAATCTGTAGATTGCTTTGGATAGTACTGACATATTAACAATATTAAGTCATCCATGAACAGGGGATGTCTTTCATGTGTTTTTTATGACAGCTTTATTAAGGTGTAATTCGTACACAGTGCAATTCACTGCAGTGTACAATTGTTTTTCATATATTCAGAGTTTTGCAACTATTACCATAATCAACTTTAGAATACTTTCATCAACCGAAAAAGAAACCCAGTATCCATTAGCAGTCACTCCATATTTCCTCCTAACCACCCACCACAACCCCCACCCCAGGCAACCACAATCTCCATTCTATCTATATGAATTTCCTTATTCTGGATATTTCATATAAATATACTCATAAGATACATGGTCCTTTGTGACTGGCTTCTTTCACTTACTGTTTCCATAATGTTTCCATGTTGTATCACGTATTAGTACTTCATTTCTTTTGACTAACTAATAATCTATTATATGGATATACCACATTTATCCATTTATCAGCTGATGAAAATTTGCTTTTCACTTTTAAAATGCTGCAATAAATATTTGTGTACAAGTATTTGTGTGGATATATGTTTTTGTCTCTCCTGGTTATATTGGTAAGAGTGGAATTGCTGGCTCATATGGTATTTCTATGTTTAACTTTTAGAGAACCGCCAGACTGTATTCCAAAGGGGATGCACCATTTTACATTCCCACCGGTACCATATGATGGTTCCGATTTCTCCCCATCCTCACCAACGTGTTAGTATATCTTTTTCATTACAGTCATCCTAATGGGTGTGAGGAGGCATCTCACTGATTTTGACTTTCAATCCTCTGGTAACTAATGATATTGAGCAACTTTCATGTGCTATTGACCATATGTATATCCTTTTTGGAGAAATGTCTATTCACATTTTTTGCCCCTTTTTAAATTGGGTTGTGAGTCGTAAAAGTTCTTTACACATGTATATTACAAATACGATTCCTTCATCAGATATGTGACTTGCAAATACTTTCTCCTAATCTGTGTTATCTTTATTTTTTAGAATAGTTTTAGGTTCATAGCAAAATTGAGAAGATGAGAGTATTCCCATATACCCCCTTCACCCATACACATACATGCACAACCTCCCCCACTATCAACATCCTAAATCAGAGTGATTGGTTATAATTGATGAACCTACACTGTCAGAGTATTATCAAAGTCCATAGTATACATTAGGTTTCACTCTTGGTGGTGTAAATTCTGTGAGTTTTGGCAAATGTATAATGACATCTATGCAGCATTAGAGTATCATAGAGAATAGTTTGCCCTAAAAAGCCTCTGTGCTCTGCCTGTTCATCACTCCCTCCTCCAAAGGCCTGACAATCACTGATCTTTTTACTGTGTCCATAGTTTTGTCCTTTCCAGAGTGTCATATAGTTGGAATCATACAGTATGTAGCCTTTCCTGACAGGCTTCTTTCGCTCAGTGATATGAACTTAAGATTCATCCATGTCTTCTCATGGCTTGATAGCTCATTTCTTCTTAGTGCTGAGTAACAGTCCATGGTCTGGATGAACCAGTTTATCCATTCACTTACTGAAAGACATCCTGGTTATGTTCAAGTTTCGGGGAAAAAAAACAGATAAAGCTGCTATAAACATCCACGTACAGGTTGTGTGGCTATAAGTCTCAATTCATTTGAGTGAATTTGCTGGGTTGTTTGGTAAGAGTATGTTTTGTTTTATAAGAAACTGTCAAAATGCATTCCAAAATGACTGTACCATTTTGCATTCCCACCAGCAAAGAACAAGTTCCTACTGCACCACATCCTCGTCAGCATTTGGTGGTGTCATTGTCTTGGGTTCTGGCCATCCTAATAGCTACATAGTGGTATCTCATTGTTTTGACTTGCAACTCCCTAATGAGATATGTTGAGCATTCTTTTCATATGCTTATTTGTCATCTGCTTATCTTCTTTGATGAAGTATCCTTCAGGTCTTTCATCCATTTTTTAATTGGGTTGTTTTCTTGCTGTTGAGTTTAAGAGGTCTTCGTATATTTTTGGTAACAGTCCTTTTTCGCATTTGTCTTTTGCAAGTATATTCTCTCAGTGTCTAGTTTGTCCCTTCACTCTTGACAGTGTCTCCCATTGAAAGAGAGAAGTTTAAAAAACATTTTTTATTGTGGTAAGAAACTACAATTTTAACCATTTTTAAACACACTACTGCATATAATTAATCATATTCCCAATGCTGTGTAACCACTACCTCTATTTCCAAAACTTTGTCATCCTAAACTCTGTACCCATTGAGAAATAACTTCTCATTGTTCTTTCTCCCCCATTTTTGACAATCTCTAATCTACTTCTGACTCTGATCAAGTCCGGCTTATCAATTTTTTCTTTCATACATCATGCTTTTGTGTTGTATCTAAAAAGTCATTCCAAGCCCAAAATCATCTAGATTTTCTCTTAAGTTATCTTCAAGGGGTTTTATAGGTTTGCATTTTACATTTAGGTCTATGATCCACTTTGAGTTAATTTTTGTGAAGGGTTTAATTCTGTAAATAGATTGTTTTACATGTGGATGTCCAGTAGTTCCAGCACCATTTGTTGAAAAGTCTATCTTTTCTCCATTGTACTGCCTATTGGGAAGAACTGACATGTTGACAATATTAAGTTGTCCAATCTATGAACATGGAATATTTTGCCATTTATCTAGTTCTTCCTTGATTTATATCATCAGTGGTTTGCAGTATTCTTCATATAGATCTTGTACATACTTTGGTAGGTTTATAACCAAGTATTTTTGGGGGGGTGCTAATATAAATTGTATTGTTTTATGCAGACAGTCCCCAACTTACAATGATTTAACTTAATTTTTCAACTTTATGAGGTGCAAAAGCTATATGCATTCAATATAAACTGTTTCAAATTGTGAATTTTGATCTTTCTCCAGACACCATACTCTTGAGATGGAGGGCCACGATAGACATTCTGTTTTTCACTTTCAGTATAGTATTCAAAAAATTACATGAGATATTCAACACTTTATTATAAAATAGGCTTTGTGTTAGATGACTTTGCCCAGCTGTAGGATAATGTAAGTGTTCTGGGCTATGATGTTTCAGTAGGTTAGGTGTTTGAAATGCATTTTCTACTTACAATATTTTTAACTTATGTGTTGATCAAGATGTAACCCTATTGTAGTCAAGGAGCAACTCTACTGTCTTTTCACTTTCTGTGTGGTGTCCTTTAAAATACAAAATTTTACAATTTTAATGTCCAATTTATTTTTCTTCTGTTCCTTGTGCTATTAGTGTCATATAAAAAAACACTATCAAATCCAAGGTCATGAAGATTTTACTCTATTTTCTTATAAGTTTCATAGTTTTTGCTCTTACATTTAGGAATTAAATTCATTTTAATTTTTTTATATGATGTGAGGTACGGAGGGGCACAACTTCCTTCTTTTGCACGTGGGTATCGAGTTGACCTAGCGCCAATTGCTGAAATATTATTTTCCTATTGAATGGTCTAGGAACCTTTGTCGACAATCTGTTGAGAATAGATATGTGGGTTTATTTCTGAACTCTCAATTTTATTCCATTGCTCTACATGTCTATCCTTATGTCAGTACCACTGTCTATATTACTGAAGCTTCGCAGTAAGTTTTAAAATCAGAAAGTATAAGTCCTTCAACTTTGTTCTTTTTAAAGAGTGTTTTGACTCTTTGCCCCTCTGTGCTAACTTCTGAATAATTTCTTGTGAAGTCCTCCAATCCACTAATTCTGTAGCTGTGTCTAAACCACCACTAATCCTTTCACCTGATCGAGTTCTTAATTTCAGTCATAACTGTTTTTACTTCCAGAAGTACTATGGTTAATCTTTAGAATTTCTTCTTCTGTGCATATATTTTTTATTTCCTTAAACTTAGTAAACATAGTTACTCCACATTCTGCTTAACAATTCCACTATCTAAATTATTTTAAGGTATGGTTCAGCTGTCTTACTTTTGCTCTTTCTCACATGTGGTACCCCATTCCTTGTCTGATTAACTTTGTGAGCTTCTCACTTTCCTTATAGAACAATCTGAGTAAATACTTTGAGGTCGAGGATAAAGGTGAATGTCTTCACAAAGGATCTACATTTGCTTATGCTAGGTGTCTGGAAAACTAACAGGCCACGATCACTTTAATATTACAACTAGTGGTTATTTCAGTTACCCAGGTAGTGTGACACTGGGTTGCATGATTATAACTTCATATCCAATTTTCCCTCCCTATTTTGCTCAGCACAACCAGGGAAATATTCTTTGTAGTTCACTAGGGGAGTAGGTGGAAAAGCAAGTTCTCTTTTAGTGAGAATATATTCCTTTTGGGTACCAATTTAATGGGAAAAGGACTCCTATCGGAATCCCCAATTTAGGCTGGTACCTGGGTTCTTGTTTTTCTACCCGTTTTGGGTAGCTTCTGCAAAGCTGAACTCCTCAAACTCCCCAAGTTCCACAATGGCCTGCAGGACAAAACTGGTTTCAGGAATTCACTTCTATATAGTTTTACCCTGATAATAACTTACCTTGCAGATCTTTAAGGATTTTAAGTAGATGTTTTTTCATCCATCAGCTGGTCATTTTAGTTGTCTTCACCAGTAAAGATGCCAGAAAGAAAAAGCCTATATCACTCTTTGGTCCAGTTCAGTATAGCTTCTGGATCCACAAAGGTCAAAAATGATCACCAAACTGCCCTATCAGTTTGGCATACTTTTATTCCTATCAAATTCAACCTATCCAGTTTCTGACACAACTGTTATTCTCTCCTCTTGGAGCCAGTTTTTGGCTTCCACAACACCACACTTTCCTATAGAACTCCTATATGAGCATTTTTTGGGGCTCAGATCTGGATCTTCTCACTTCTACATTTCCTCTGCCACCAGTTTACCTTAAGCTACCAACATCCACCTCCTAGATGGATAGCCTCTTAATAGCCTCTTATTTGGATTTCTTCTGCCCAGTCTTGTCCTCATACAATCATTCTGTCATAACAACAAAATGATCTTTTAAAAATAAAAATTAGATCATGTCACACTGCCTGTGTAAAACCCAATTGCATTCGAACTTTAGATAAATTCCAAGCTATTAAACATGGTTTACAAATTCTTTAAGAAAGCAAAGTTTTTATTTTTATTTTTTTTTACCTAGCCAAAAGTTTATTTATTTAAGGATATGCACATTTATTTGTTCCAACAACAAATACACAAACTGAGTAACAGATAAATAACAAAATACTCTAGAAAGTAGGGCTTCAATTTTTCACAAGGCCTGCAACTCCTTGTATGAGTAAACTTTTGCCTATACATCCATAAATATCCTCTTATATAGACAAACTGACCACTTTTTACAGTTCCTCAGATATGCCAAATTCTTTCCCACCTCAGATCCTTGACACTTACTGTTCCCTCTTCCTGGAATACTATTTCCCAACTCTTTTTGCATGGTTAATCCCTACTCACACTTCAGATTTCATTATAATTATGACTTTCTCAGAGGCCTTCCCTGACCACCCAATCCAAAAGCATTCCATTTCTTTCCTTTCACAGAATTTATTATAATTTGTAAGTACTTATTGTAGGTTTATTTTAATGTCTGCTCCCCCAATTATCTGTAGGTTCCAGGCATGTAGAGACCCTATTTGCACAGTATCTGGCATATAGTAGGCGTTCAATAAGCAGATGTTAAATGACTCATTTCCCTCCCATTAAGCACATGCACAGGAAAAGTACAAGTCTAATCGGAAATTACATGTTGAGCATAGGATCAGAACCAAGAAGGACTTAAATGATGGAAATAAACATAAGAATCAGAACAAAATAAAACATATCTGTGAATATGCTTATAATGCTTAAAGCTATACAGCCAAGATTACTTTCTTCTGATTAATATTTAATGGATAAGGCCAGCACCTTCCTTAATAACTCAATACATGGCTTTTAATTATTGTTGTCTATACTTGATTTAAAGTAAACAATCACCTACAAATGGCACGTTTCTCAAGCTGACTTGAAGGTTTGTTATTTGAAACTCTGAAAACATTTTCCCACAAAACCAACGTTATACACAGTGGTTAGGTTCCTTTGGTTAGTGCATAATGTTTAATCTGTAATCCATTAATCCATTTTAATAAATATGAATTTGGCACTTTGTGCCAGGAACTGTCCTAGAACTGAAGATACAACAGTAAACAAAATAGACAAAAAACTCCTATCCACATGGATCCATGTGCTCAAACAGAAGAAAAGTAAGTAAAATACACAGAATGGTAAATAATGATATATGCTATGGTGAAAAACAAAGCTGAGTGGAGGGACACAGAATGGGGGGAGTAAGATTTTAACCTATTATTAATAGAATTTATTTATATCTCTGTTCCAAAAAGGATTTAATATAGATGTTACTTATATAACCTAAGTATGACAAATAAAATTACAGTGTAAGGAAAGACTTTCAACTGAGAAACTTTGTAAAAACATACTTTCACACAGCTGTAGGACAGGCAGAGAACTATTCAGGCTCTATGTCACTTAACAAGCTATCATAGTTAAGGCAGGTTCTCCCTAAAAAGGCAGTAGCTGGAGAAGGTAAGAAGCTGAAAGCAGGAACGAAAATTCCACGAAGAAAGTAATGAGGAGCCAAAATGCACACTTCTTGCTGATGATATGAACCCCAAGGACAAGCACTTTTCTCTATTCAACACTAGTTGGCCAGCTTTTCTTTCTACAACTGACCGATATCTTTCCTATTTTGGTGCATAATGTCATATAACTTTCCTTCATTATTCTATTCCCAAAACAAATATTTAACTTTTGGGGCTTTTCTGACAATGGTTTTGCTCTTTTTTTTTCGTTGGCTGGCTGGTATGGGGATCTGAACCCTTGATCTTGGTGTTACAAGGCTGCACTCTAACCACTGAGCTAATCGGCCAGTCCCTGTGATAACTTTTTTAATGGCAGGAAAAGATCCCTTTTCATCCCTACCTGTACCATTATAATTCATATTAAAGGAAGGCTGATAGCCAGTAAACTACTCTGGCTTTCTCTTATATTTTACTCTAGTAACTAGAATAGAGACCAGAACATGGGGTGAAATGCAAGAAGATAAAAAATTGGAACAAGGTTTCAAACAGCATCCCTGGCACTGAACAAGGAGAGACAATCGGCCAGTTTAATCTATACTTTGTCCACAACCATGTCTACTACCTTAGAGCATGCACCATAGATTAAACTAAGAAGGATGGAAGTAAGCCCTCTCTAAAGCCACTGGCTCATACAACTGGGGTGATAGCCAGGTAACGAATGAGGGTATAAATTAAACCTATCCACAATAACTTCAGTTTTTATTACTTCATATGAAAAGGGCCTTATTATTTTCACCTGAAAAAAAGCAAGAGTTTTAGTCAGTGAGTGCTAATATTTTTTTGTGATCACAGTATTCATTACACTGTCATCATAAAATAAAATGATTCCTTAAGTTGTGACTATCAGATATATTTCCAGGAATTTTTTGAATTAAATATGATTTATTTATATTCAAAATTTCATAAAAAAATAAAGCGTGAAGTTTAAGAAAACATAAGCAGCAACATACAATCAAAACAATGTATCAGCAGAAATGTACTGGCCAGAAACAATTACCTTTATGGCTGTGTGTTTGTTTTCATCTTCTTCCATCCATAGATCCTGTTCATAATAACATAAGCCATCATTGATAACTTCAGCAAGTTCAGATGTAATTTTTGCCTGAGAGATGTGGTTGCCCATTTGATCTCCTCCAGGATGTTTTCTCATATGTGGTGGTGTTTGAGTTACAATCAAAATCTTATTTAAATCCTGGTCATCAATTTCATAATCTGAATCATTATCAGACCAATCAGTAAATGTGTTTTTTCGTCGTTCTATTTGTTCCAACTCTTCATCAAATAAAAAATCAAGTTCTTCTTGTTCTTCTGGAGGACACAGTTGATTTGAGGCTTCTTCAGATACAGACATTGATTCCTTAAGGAAGAAATTGGTATTTTATATAAAAACTCTTCTAGCACTTTTAAAATAACTGTCATATAACAGTGTTGCAAGTAATAACAAGCTTGTATGCTCAATGACTAGTTTAGCAGGCAAAGTGCTTGCCTTACAAGCCATGATCCCAGTAGAGGGAGCTTCTGGGAGTCCATGCAACTAACTGCATTATTCCAGAGAGGATGTTCACACTGAGTCTCCCATACCCTGGAACCCAGGTTGCCTCAGCACATAAATTTTGGAATCAGAACCAACATCAGAATGCATTCTATTCCAGGCCCAACAGCCCAGTATATCCACATACCTAAGGCTCCTCTGACATCCCATCACACTATGGCTCTAACACTGGTACCCACGCAGTGCCCTGCACCTCCGGCAACAGGCAGTCCAGCACAGTGGGAGGCCACCCTTAAGATAAGAGGAGCCAATCATCACACTTTCCAGAGGCTGAGAGCCAACCAACTGGGGCCTTCAGGCCGGCCACCCTGCACTATTCTGTGGAGCACTTGTGCTCCTCTCTAGGGAGTACAGAATATTGCCTGCAGCTCCAGCAAGCCCAGAGTCACCTACGCAGCTGAGGAGCTGTAGGATGCCCCAACATCTCTCTTAGAGGTGCAGAGTACTGTCAGAAGCCCCAGAAGCCCCACCCTGAATTGCCCACTCCAACTGATGAGCTGCAAACCGCTCCAGCATCTCTCTTGGGGGCACAGTGCAGGGTCCTGCCAACAGTCTCAGCAACCCCGTTGAGTTGTCCACTCCAGCTGAGGAGCTGCAGAGCACCCTAAAGTCTCTTTTGGGGGAACAGCATCCTGCTTGAGGCCCCAAAACACCCACCCATAGTCACCCACTCCACCGCAGAGCACAGCAAAGGGAACTCTTATACAAAGGTACTTCAAAAATTCATGGAAAGATTTGCATTATTTTTCAATTCTATTTTTTCATGAACTTTCTGAAGTACACCAGTACACTGTTGGTGGGAATGTAAATTAGTACAGCCATTATGGAAAATAGTATGGAAGTTTCTCAAAAAACTGCAAATAGAACCACTATATGATCCAGCAATCCCACTTCTGGGTATTTATCCAAAGGAAAGGAAATTAGCATATGGAGGAGATGTCTGCACACCCATGTTTATTGCAACACTATTCACAATAACCAAGATATGGAATCAATCTAGCTGTCTGTCAACAGATGAAAGGACAAAAAAAAAAAAAAAAGTGGTATACATAAGGGAATACTACTCAGCCATGAAAAAGAATGAAATTCTGTCATTTGTGGCAACATGGATGAGCCTGGAAGATGTTAAGTTAAGTGAAATGTCAGGCACAGAAACATAATACTGCACATTCCCACTCTTAAGTGGCAGATAAAAAAGAAGTTGAGCTTTTACAAGTAGAGAATAGAATTGTGGTTATTAGAGGCTGGAAAAGTGAGGTGTTGGGAACAAGGAGAGGTTGGTTAGTAAATACAAAACTGCAGCTACATAGGAAAAATGAGTTCTAGTGGTGTACAGTAGTGCTAGGAATCTATAATTAACAATAATTTATTGTATGTTCTCAAGTGACTATAAAAGAGGAACTTAAAATGCTCTCATCACAAAGAAATGATAATTTTTATGACAGATATGCTTATTACCCTAATTTGATCACCATACATTGTACACAGGTATTGAAATATGACTCTGTGCCCCATAAATATGAACAATCAATATATCAATCAGTGTGTCAATTAAAAAATAAAATTTTAAAGATTTACAACACTAAAAACAAACAAAAGAAAACAAAACAACAATTCTTCCCTCTCAAAATTCTTGTTCATGTAGATACATATACATTTAGTCTGTTGATAATTATTTGGGTGCTTCATGTGAACCAGGCAATGTTATTGGCAGGGGTATACAACAATAAAATTGACAAGTACTGGGCCCTAACATTCTAGTAAATGAAAGGCTGCCCATGATGTTTTAACTAAAAAAAAAGACAAGCTATAAAACACTGTGGATATATATATTTTTAAATGCTGAATGTATCTTTTATAAACTATGTACCTTGTTTTTCACATTTTCAGGTACAAGACAAAAGCATAAGAGAATGAACAAACTGTTAATAATGGCAAACCCTGGATAAAACCTTTCACTTTTTACTTTATATTTAAATTTCTCTTTCAAATTTTTTTTTTAATTTGTGAGGAAATGACAAGAGATACTGGCTTGAAGATGACTTGCCTATGCATGCTTTTTTGCAGTAATTATAAGCAGCAATGAAAAGAATAAGTCCATATCAATACAAAAAAAAAAAGTGACTTTCTGGAAAGCTAAAAGTAAACGGGATTGTACTGATAGTAAACAAGACTAGAAGAAATAGCAATCTAGAACCAAAGGAAGGCTGCACGGGAGGCAGAAGCCATTGGTTTCACTGGTGTTACTAGAAAGCTTTGAGATGCAGTCACCAAGAGCAGGAATGGACCATGGGACATCAATCAAAATAGGTATTTGGAAAACCAACTATAGAACATATCTAGAATGGTCAATTCAATCTCTTTATCTGAGAATATGAAACTATAAAGTCTGCTCCCAACTAAAAGCCCACAAATTGCTTTCTAAACAAAAGTTTTGCCAAGGAAGGGCTCATGTTTTAGATATCGGGGCTGGAGAGGGCTGAATGCATCCTGGTATTATTCTGAACCTCTAAAACAGAGCTGGGGAGAAAAAAGAAAATATAATTTCACCGATGAACGAAATGCACCAAGAAATTATACCTCTCAGAGAAAAGTACTCCTTATTTTAGCAATTGTGGAGATCCAGAGCCAACATGCCTGTTCTCTGCTAAAAAAAAAAAGTCATTTGATAGAAAGAATCTAAAGGGACTAAATATCATATGAGGAACACTAAAACCAAGACAACAACAGAAAAATGCTTTCAGAATTCTACAGAAAAAATGATACCCACCAAAGGTTTCTATACCCACTCTAGTATGTTTCAAAAACATCATTTTTTAAAATGTATATTGACAATGTTGTCAATAACTAACCTACACAACAGATATCTCTAAAATATCCAGGCCCCCAGAACCTATTAGCCATGTTTCCTCCAGGCCAGATCTTCATGCTGTAGCATCAGAATACCGTACATTTCAAATCTTACTAAAGTTACTGGCATTCTTTGGCTATAAAACTGAAAGGTCCTAGACTTTATACAGTTCTTGTTACACTTTTAAAACAAGATTCCACCACCAAGTTGCTGGTCCACTATAGTACAATTCTTGTATACAAAGGGTTTATTTCCTCAAATAGAAGATGCTATCAATTTTAAAATGAACCATTACTTTATAAATCACCAAAAAGGAAATGTTGAAAGATGGAGATTTTAAATGTGGAAGAAAATGTAAATCTCAGAATGAATGAAATATGGTACAAATTTTTGTAACTGAGTCCAGGACATGGTCCTCCCTAGTTATCCAGGTGTACCATGACAAATCATAGCAATTATTTAGAACCTTTAGAAAATTCTTGTATTTTTTTCTTTAAAAAAGGAATTAAGATTATTTGTTTTAAATGATAGAAATCCATTCTCTAAAGTAAAAATAAACATTATTTACAACCTCATGCAGCAAATCTACTGGATTTTTTTTTTTTTTGTCTTTTATCTTTTTCCATGTCCGGCAACGGATCGCAACCCTCAGTGTTGCCCCCGTACCGGACCGGGGACCGGCAAACCTCGGTGCTGCGCCTGCACCTCACTCAGCCAGTGAGCGGGAACCGGTCTGTATGTGGGATCCGAACCCTCGGGCGGGAGCGCCGCCGCGCTTCCCAAGCGGCGCACTATCCAGTGCGCCACCGGGCCGGCCCAGCAAATCTACTGGATTAACAGAGAATTAGTATGGAAGACATTCTCTCTTCCTTCTAGAACATGTAAGGATGATAAACTTGGATCAGACACCAGATATCAAGTCCCCTAGACCAAATCAGCACACAATTTCTACCAGGATCCAAAATGTGGTCCAAAATCAGAATTCGGCAAAATACTAATAAGGAAGGGAGTGACTAGACCCAAAATCACTGCATCATTAGGGGTGAAGAGGAGACCTTTGCTCCTGATTGGACAGAATCAGGTCAAAACATAGACTTGCCCAGTAATTAGGTGTGGAATGTTGTGAGTAACTTAATTATCTACACTTCAGTTTTCTCATTTGCAATTCGGTATTAAAATAACTTACCTAAAGGGCTTTTGTACATACTATATTAGTCGATATTTGTAAACTGCTACACAATACTTAACACATATTAAGCCTTCAATAAATGTTAGCTATAACCATAAAAAAAAAAAAAAGAAAAAAAAGAAAATTCTTTTTTTTTTGAAAAAGGTGTTTTAGGCTTTTAAAATACATAGTGAGGGGGGGGGGGGGACCTCTTGTGGTAACGTTTAAGTATGCTATGTTTAACTGCCATTGCTAATTAAGACGTTATCTTAGATCAAGTTTTCTCAAACTCAGTACTACTGACATTTGGACCTAATAATTCTTTGTTGTGTTGGGGGGTGGGATGGAGAGGGGGAGCTGTCCTGTGCACTATAAGATGCTTACCAGCATTCTTGGCCTCTACCCACTAAATACAGTAGCACTCTCCCAGTTTTAACAATGAAAAATGTCTCCTAACATCACCAAATGTACCCTGGGGAGGCAACATTTCAATACCCCCCCACTATCCCAGTGGTGAATCACTCTTAATTCCTTCATGCTTCCCATCTTCATGCTTTGATCTCAGGGATAAAGAGTCCTGTTTATAAAAGTCTTCAAAATTATATCTTTCTTCATTCTTCCCACATCTAGGACCAATATTTTTAGTTACCTTTTCCTTATAGAGCTTACTTGCAATACTGGAACCATTTGAGTGGCACTGTTTCCAAGTTTATTTTCAGTAAACTTTTTGAGATAACTGTACATTCACATAAGAGTTGTAAGAAATAAGAGATTTCACGTATCCTTTACCCAGTTTCCCCCAATGTTAACATCTTGCAAAACTATGGTACAATATCACAAGATACTGATATAAATCCATCAATCTTACTTAGATTTGCCTACTTTTACTTGTACTCATTTGTGATTTAGATCAATGCAATTCTATCACATATGTAAGTCCATGCATCTACCACCAGTCAAAAATACAGAGCAGTTCTACCACAAGGATCTCTCCTGTTGCCCTTTTATGATAACAATACCCATCTTACTCCCTCGTGTGCCTACAAGGAATCGATTCCCTTTTCTTTTCCTTCTGTACATTAAATCACAAAAACATATATAAACCTGATATGTGACCTAAAATCCTTATAAATTAACTTTGAAATGTAGATTTTTTTTTAACTTTATAAAAACTGAGGCTGGTACAAAGGTAGTGAGTCATCTCAATTGATTGTTCGCAGTCAGTTACAGATCAAACTTTTTGTACTCTTTCCCCCCTTCTCACTACTGCATTTGACTAGTCTTAAAAAAACCCTAAAGCACTGAGATATTATTCAAGTTTGAATTAGTCACAAGTAGAAAGGCCAGGTCAAAATATTCTTAAATCATGTTCAAAAATAAGTTAAACTTTAATAAAAATTGACACAACGTAACTTATTTTCCACAGAGTAACCCATAAAGTTTCTACTGAAGGCCAACAATTCCAATTTTTATGATTCTTTAAATTTTTACAAATTTTACATATGTACCCGACAAACAGAAAATGCACTAATCTTACACTCCTCCTAGGATATATCACATTTCACTTGGTCTGTAACAACTTACCTTCAATTTCACTGCAGATGGACAATGTCTCTTTTTCATTTCTATCCAAGGTTCTGAATCCAAGTCAGGCAAACTGGTAGACAGACGTCTAGTCATTTCTTGCAGGTTAATTGTTTCAGTATTTTTCTTTGGGCTCAATGAACTTCCAATTCTTGGAGAATTTGGGGCGGATTCTAAAATTTTAAGTTAGGTCTACAGTTAAAATAATGGTTTTACTTTTTAAAATACATTTCATTTTTTGCCTTAACTTGGGCTTGATTTTTTTTTCATAAAAACATGATAAATCAATGTCAATTATTACCTTTCCACTAATTTTCAAACCTGAAGAGCTTATAAGATTCATTCAAAAGTGCAGCCACTAGATAATAAAATAAAAGGAATCTTATCAACCTTTACATTGATTATCACACTCATTCAAAGTTCTCAGGAATGTCAACGTGAATCACTAATTATGATGGTTCATCTATGTGGGAGTCAAGTTCGTTGTGAAATCTTAAGTTAAAAATCTATAAATTATAATGAAATTATGAACTCTCAAATGCTAATAAATCATAGTTAGGCTAAATGCATTTTATTCAAGGTAAAATTAGTTCCTCGCTGTCCTACTAGGATATAAACTAAAGCAACCATTAGTCCTACTTTTCACATTTTCTCTGCTTAACAAGGTTTTCCTACATGCAGTAAATGCAGTATGCCCACCTTGGCTCGTACTGAGTACTGTAAAGGGTAGAATGTCACAGCATTTAAGTACATAGCCCTGGATATAACATTTAAAACATTTAAAAACTGTTGGAATTTAAGAGGCCTCTCTCCACACTATTACTTCTGTTTATTTTTAATCGAAATAAGTATACGCTAGGCTCACTCGGGAGATCTCGTGCGGTGCTGATAACACCAAGGTTACGGGTTCGGATCCCTATATAAATAAGTATATGCTCTATAAATAAAATCCAAATTGTTTCCATTATAAATATTTTTCCAAAAGTCAAAGAATATTCAAGTGTTTTATGTTATATTCATCCTCAGGTCAACAGATGAAACATTGACTTGCTTTAGACAGTTGTTTTTTTTTAAAGTATACTGTAATATCACATTGTAAATCACAAGTATACACAATAAAAAAAATTTTTATACTGTAATATTCACATCATTTACTCCTCAAAGTTGAATGTTACATGCAGAAAGATGAAACAAACTAACACCAACAATCTTTTTATTTACTAAATGAAAGGCACATTCCAGGACTGAGTTTGAGAAGTGTTCCAAGATTTTACATCTGCATGCTAGAATCAGATGGTTTCAGTATCTTCCCCGTGGATGGACATATGGATTCAACTACCAGATTACCAAATTACTTTTAAAAGAGGTATTCTGTTTCATAATAGAAAAAGCTCCAGGACCATAGACACTAGCTATATGTAGATACTGAGCACTGGAAATGTGGCTAGTCCTGAAATGTGCTCAAGACAAGTATAAAATACACACCAGATTTCAAAGACTTGGTCACTCCTCCTCCCAAAAAAAGGAGTGCCATAATTTTTATATTGTGCATGTTATAATACTTGAATATAATGAGTTAAATTATCTACTTAAAATACTAAAATTAATGTGATCTGTTTTGTAATTTTAAGGATACTAAAATTTTTAGAATTATATGTATGGCCACATATTTCTATTGAACACTGCTGCTCTACAACTTAATTAATGGTACATACAACAGTACTTCAAAAAGTTCGTGGAAAAATAATAAAAAGATAATACAAACCTTTCCATGAACTTTTTGAAGTACGCTGTATATCACCAATGCATTCACAAAAGTAGTATAAGTGAAACACAGGGTTTAGACTGTTTAATTTTAACACTGATAGTCTAAAGTTATAGGAATCAGAAAAACATTAACTCCAGAGAACCCTATTTCTAATACTATGAATTATCTATGATGATAGAGTGAGAAAGCTTTAAAAGTAGATGAAGAACCACTACCCCAGTAACTATGTTTGGGAATTAGCTTAGTTTCTTACACAACCATTGTGAGAATTAATTAAATTACTATGTATAGTTCATGTATGAATGGTAAGAACAGTATCTGGCACATGGTAGGAAAATCAGTAGGTACTATTTTTAATACAGAAATTTAATCTTTTAACACCCACTTAGTTTATTATATAATCATCTATAAATGTTCTTTAAGCTTGAATTATGCCTTTACCACAAAGTGTTTCACTATATTCACAACACAGGTGCTTAGAAATGGAATAGCAAAATACAAAGTTTGGCTCAGCCAAGAAAATTTAAGTCTTAGGATGAGACTTTTACAGGTGTTCACCTTATAATATTTAAGAACAGACTGAGACTTTTAAAGGTGGTCACCTTTTATAATAATTATGCTCTGTGTGGTTTTCTGCATCTGAATTTCCTTTTACAATGAAAAGATTTCAAACTGTACATTTATAGAGCTTAAAGGTATATCCCTAATTTTCCAGGACCAAATGAGTTTAAATATGACTTGGATTAGCTGACATTAAGTTTATAGACAAAAAATTAGACATACTTTAACATAAATTATAAGTTGTGAGAACAAAAAATTTATCTTAGGTTGTTTTATTAATGAAAAACTGTCAACTTGACCCTACGAAGATAAATCACCATATATATTCCATATCTATCTAAGCATGACCCCCCCCCCCCCCCCCCCCCCCCCCCCCCCCCCCC
>NW_007730470.1:65849-81079 GCF_000696425.1 Galeopterus variegatus | reverse complement strand
TGCCCCCCCCCCCCCTCCCGTCTCACAGCTCTGGGTAATTATACAGGTTTCTTTAAAAGGATTCTTTATTTTACATGTAGTGCATTCAAGAAAACTTCCGCATATGAAATTTCCAAAGGAAAGGCCTGGCTAGTTAGGTCAGTTGGTTAGGACACAGTGTTATAACACTGAAGTCAAGGGTTCAGATCCCTGTAATGGCCAGCTGCCAAAAAAATTTTTTTTTAAAGTTTTCAAAGGAAATTCAGATCCTCAAACATTTTTTAAAAAGCCAAAAAAAAACCAAGGTTGTCAGGTACCTGACCTCTCAATTTTGATGAATGAAATACTTTTTATTCAAAAGTTGATAGTGCAATACTATATCCACAGTACTGCAAAACCTACATTTCAAAAGTAATCTTACCATTCCCATAATCAACCTTTTGGGTCCATTAAGGTCTTCTGCTCAGTGCAAATGTCAACTCATGTTAGACAATTCAACCTCCAAAGAGGAAAAAATAGAAATTTTAATTTCTTTGATGAAGAGGATCAATTATGTTAAAATATTCTGCCATATAAGTCCCTCACAAAGTATACATCAACAGTTATATTTTTAAATGTTAAGGTCCCTTAATTTGACATTACTTTTCTCTACCCATAGGTATATATACAGTCTATGCTTCCTATTCCTTATTTCAACATCAAATTTTTGGTGACATACTATTCCCCATTGACTTCAGGAAACTAGGCTTTATCATCACAAGGGAATTAAGTCAGAAATTTGGGAATTCATGGGAAAAAGTGATGATTTACATATTTATTACTATGAGCTAATGTGAATCAGCATAATTCTAAAAACATTCCATCTTTCTATATTTTCATTATCTAATTTCTGATATACAATCTAAAGAACCTAAAATTTATGACACTTTAGTATAGATTGACTCGTTTCAAGCAATATGTACATGCATGCATCTAAGTATGTATTAAAAAACACAAAAATGTACAAGACGTTATGACTTTATTCTTACAATTTTATTAATAATGCATAAACGGTTAATGGACAGGCATTACCAATATGACTGACCTATCTTAGCTACCATGTGGAAAAAGTATTTTCCATTTATCTAACTTACCCAATGCCTGCTCAAGAACTGGTTAAAAATGTCATCTTGGATCCCAAGTTTACACAATAAATAAATCTAATTCATATAATCAGCCATTATATCTTTAAAAAGTAAAATAAAACATCACTTTTCTTCAACTTTTAAAACACCTGCCCAAGTTGTTTGCTGGGATTAGAAGCAGAGGGCTGACAAAGAAACATGAGATAAAAATATCTGTGAGACTGTCTATCATCAATGCTTTATTGATGGGAAGGTCTCTCATACTGATGTATCAAAAAATACATTTTGAAGAGTAAAGGAAAAATACCCTTGTTCATTTCTAGATTTCTTGCCCCTTAAGTATTCACATTAATAAATCTTACATTCCATGTGAAACATCATGACAACATGTGAGTTATGCAATGTACACTATACTGAAGGGCAAATCAAAATAGTAAAGGACCTAACAAACCTGAGAAATGTTACTCAATTCTCTCTTTTTCTGCTTTATTGATCTGGACACAAATACTAAGCCTGAAAACAAAAGACAGAATCTTTGCAATGTACACTATACTGAAGGGCAAATCAAAATAGTAAAGGACCTAACAAACCTGAGAAATATTACTCAATTCTCTCTTTTTCTGCTTTATTGATCTGGACACAAATACTAAGCCTGAAAACAAAAGACAGAATCTTGCAGTATTTCCAGAATGATAATAATTAACTTTCCCACCGTGAATAAAAGTAGCCCATGCAGCCCAGGCCAATCACACAGAAATGGGCAGTTCCTATAAAAACAATAGCAGTCCTCTGGTCTGTCTCTCATCATCATCACAAGCAAAGGTGGTTATTTCCACTGCAGTGCTGGCCCAACCTCCTCCACAAGGAGTTGGGAGTAGACATTCTTGCAAAGAAGACAGTCAGGTCGCTTTCATTTCTGCAGCACGATTTTTCCAGTATTTACAATGGCATTTCAGTGAGTCACCTATTCCACTGCATATTCCGATCAAATGACATCCAAGAGCATCAGCAGATCACCACCCTGACTGAAAAAAGTTTAAGCACACATTTTTTCCCAAGAGGGAATGTCTTAAAAATGATCTAGGAAAAATATCTTAACATTAAAGCAATTTTTGGAAATCCTAAATAAAACCAGATTAAAGAGATCCCCAATTTTGCTTCAGAAAGTAGGTCACCTTATCTTTTCAAGACAAGGTTGTAGAAAATTAAAGAAAGGCTACCCCATTCTTGAGTATAAGACTTTTAGACTATTCCAATCCTACTACACTATTCCAATCTTACCAGGGGAAAACTGGAACAATGTATCTATAGTTATTTAGAAAAATTAAAAGAAGATAGGGAGAAACTCCATAAATGATGAAGTACACGCATAATTTAAGAATAAGAAACATAAGAGCTTCATTCATACTTCTTAGATTCCTATTTAACCCATAGTTCTGTGTGGAAGGCAATATGAATAGAATTTGGAGCATCAAAAGTCATTTAGTTATCTTTAATGTTCCTATCAAACATAAATAAACTTAAAAAGGGATAGTTAAATTAGACCAAGAAACCCACTATTATGCTATTTGCTCTAGAAGAAAAGCTGTTACCTGTATGTGAGCAAAAGGCTTGGCCTGGTACGAACTCTGGACAATCAATCAGTTGAGAGAAGTCTGTCTGAGGCACATTACGTGGAGGAGGGCCTGGAATTGGCCATTTTTCTGGTTCTATCTTTTTTCTCATTTTCTCATCCACAATTTCTACTTCTGTGCTATCCTTCAGTGCCTAACAAAAGAAATTTTAAGTTATCAAACAACTTGTCATTCAAAAAATTTTCATTATATGTCCTATACTTCTAATAACCTGAAAATTGGAAAATCTGAAATTAGATTATTGCAGTTGATGGTTCTAAAAATATCCATGAATTAACTATTTAGAATAAAACAAATTTTAAAATCATTTACCTCAGTAAAATAATAAATATCCTCATTTACTACTAATTTAACTCACTGTAGATGATATATTTTCAAAAGTAGAACAGTCATTTAAGGATTACTGCATCAACCAGAAGAAAATGACTTTTACTGTCCATAAAGCTTTATTGTCATTTTTTTCTTTCTCTTATTTCCTTTTGCCTTCCCTTAAAATAGTATCACCAAATAAAATTCAGGCTTTTATTTTATTATTGTAATAACGATCACCATTTATTAATTAAGTACTACATGCATACACAATTATTTCCAATACCCCACAAGGCAGGTATTAGTCCTATTTTATAGATGGGAAAACTGAGGCACAGAGAAATAAACTTATAAAAGATCATGGACCTGGTATGAAATAACACCAGGACTCAAATCACTCATTATCTTTCCAAAACTGAAAGTCTTTGCCAGTACACTATGGTGCCTTCCAAAAAAATGTGCTGTAATTTAATGATGAAATAAAACTAAATCAAAATTTCTTCAAAGTAAAAATTAAAGCCTTATTGATTTAACTTCTGAAATTCAGGGGTGCTCAACTTTTAGAAATTAGAATAAATCCAAAATGTATGTTAACTTATAAAAATTAAAACCCACTATATTTTAGTTGGAGAAAATGCTATACAACATGTATTACTTCAAGAACCTTACACTTACATGCTCTTAATATTAGTATAGCACTTAAATCTCAAGGTGTATTTTCCATAACTGGGCATTACTTTAAAATTAGGATTGAAACTTATTTTAAAACAAACTCCTTTGAGAAGGGAGTCTGGAACATGGAATGGAGGAAGACGGGGAAGAATCCTAGGGTATGAATTAGTGATATCCATACATTTTTCCTGACATTTTTTCCTCATTTTGTTTATTTAAGAACCTAGAAGCAATAACACCCTAGTAGGAAACAGTATACCCTACCTAGCATCTAAATCAAGCAAGAGCATGGATGAATTTCAGAAGCTTTACAAGTGAAAAGAGCCCAAGAGACAGAAGTAATACATTTACACAAATGCCCAGAACTGACAAAAGTAATCTATGATAACAAAATCAGAAAAGTGGTTGAAGAGGCTGTGTGGTACTGAATGGGAAGGGCCATGAAGGACATTTTTAGAGTAATGAAAGTATTCTATATCTTGTTCAGAGTAGGGCTTATATATTAATTTCCCAAACTCACACTGAATACCTAAGGTCTCTGTATTTTACAACATGTTATATATACCTGAATCTGAAAACAACAAAATCTCCTTAAAACTTTCCTATAGGCTTAAATTTTTCAAAATAAAGTTGTGGAAAAAGACTGCCAATTTGTGTTGGCTAAAACATGCACGCAAGACAAACTCTCAATAGCAGTAGTTTTAATTAGTTCAATACTTTAGAAAAATGTTTAGCAGTATCTATAAAAGCTAAGCACATATATATATCCTATTACCCATCAATTTCATAGGAAAATAAATGCTTATGTCCACCCTCAATAGCAGTAGTTTTAATTAGTTCAATACTTTAGAAAAATGTTTAGCAGTATCTATAAAATCTAAGCACATATATATATCCTATTACCCATCAATTTCATAGGAAAATAAATGCTTATGTCCACCTGAAATTACATGCAATAATGTTCACGGCAATATCACAGACCCAAACTGGAAAAAAAACAAATATGTTTATAACAGAAGAATGGAAAAATAAATTGTTATATTCATACATTGGAATACTACCCCAAAATGGAAAATGAACAACTGCCATACATCGACAACATGGATAAATCTTGTATAAACAGTAAGCAAAAGTCAGATATAAGACTATATAATGCATAACCCTAATTATGTAAGTTCAAAAACAAGTGAGACCTCTGAAAAGCAATTATCTTAGAGCAGAGCAGTGGTGTTGACTAGGAGAGTATAGAAGGGAGCTTGCTGGGGTGATGAAAATGTTCTGTATCTTAATGTGGGTGGCAGTTACATGGGTGTATAAGTAAGGAATCTTATAAAACACAATGTATAAATTATGCCTCAATTAAAAAAATTTTTTTAACTTGTGGGATGAAAAGCTCAAAAGTTCTTTATGTACAGCTATTAAAACATCTTCCAATGTATGCTTTAATAAAAAATAAAGAGGAAGTATATATGTATATTACATATATAACAGTGTATGTGGTGTAATATAGTATTTGCTTATATAAACACGAACTCTCTGAGAAAAAATATACAAGAAAAAAGTAACATTGATTGTCACCAAGGAAGGTAACTGATTCACTGTTGGTGAAAGATGGGAAGAAAATTTTTCACTATATCTCCTTTGCATTTTATGAAATTTATTCTCTATTTAGAAAAAGTAAATTTAAAAAGAAAACAGAAAATGAAGCATTCTTCTTTCAGCCTTAAAAGAATCTTATTTAAAAAACCAAACTGTGCACAAAATTAAGGTAAAGACCAGACAAAACAACTAGACATATTTTTATTACAACCAAACCATGGTAATCCAGAACTCCTAAACAATGAGTTGCTCTGTACAGTCAATATTTTGAGGTATCTGAGATTTTATCTGGCTAGTTATTAGCTTTGGTCCTCTTCTCAATGATATAGACCTATTATTATGAACAACCACCAGTGCTGAAATATATACATGTTGCATCTTTAGTCCTTTGTCATAAAAGAAAGACTTACATTTGCAAAGACCTGGATATAACAAGAGCAGAGCAAAAGCTCTGAGGAACCAGAAGTGCAGTTAATTCAGAAACCACAGTTTGAGGTTTAAATATAAAGCTGATATTATATTAATTATTCCTCTAAATCCTCATACTCTATTATAGCTTAAGTATTATTAGTTCTACTTTAACAACAAGAAAATAGAAGCATGAAGAGGTTAAGTAACTTATATAGAGTTATACAACAGGTAAGCTACAGAACCAAGATAAATGGATCTAACAAAAGACACAAATAGCTTTCACTTGTGGGGCAGGAATTAAGAATGCAGTAAGCTGAAAAATAAATGGGGAGGGGAGGAAACAGATTCAACAAGTTTGGTTTTGTAGACATACTCAACTAGGGCAGATACGGGTGTCAGCTGAAGTATTTTGCTTCTCTTGATAGTTTTTTCAAGAAAGGGAAGACCTGAGCATATTCAAATACATACGGAAGAAGCTGGTAGAAATAAAAGTGAATGTAGATGAAACGAGAGGTGAATAGAAAAACATCCTAGAGGGCTAACAATAATAGCAAACGCTTATTTAGTGCTTCCTATGTGTGTCAGGTACTGTCTTTAACACTGTTCATCCTCATGACAACCCTAGGAAGTATGTATTATTGCCTCAGGACACTGCCCAATGTCACAGAGATATAGGGATGTGTACACAGGTCAATGCTCTTGTTATGTTATGTACTGCAAAGCCTTATGAAGCCTTACCTTTTTAACAGATAGGTCACCTTTCCCACTATTACAAATGATAGGTAGATAATGAATATTAAGTGAATGCAGGCTTACACTGTTCTTAATTGCTATGCTTGTGTGTTTCTGCTTTTCATAGTGGCATTTCTTACTGTATCACCAGCTACTAAAATTCAATAATGCTAACTATAATAGTAACCCAAACTTCTTTTTAAATATTCCTTCCTTACTTGTGGAGGCAGACAATCAATGATCTAATGTGCCTGAGGACTTCGCAGGAATACGAACAGACCAAAAAAGCATACAATAACGAAATTACCACCATATTCCTACAGGAGTAGAGACTGGAGGAAACTGGTGACAAATTCATAGAAAATGACAGCCAATGTGGACCTTCGCTACAGCACAGACAATGGCAACAGTTAATAAACTTACTCTACTATGAATTGTAATCAAAGAATAATCTTTGCAGGAAAAAGTTTATTTTTTTCGAATTACAGTATACAGAAACTTTATCTAAATAGTTATCTATAAATAAACAAATGCAATAATATTGCTAAAAGTAATTAGTTTCATAAAACAAAAAATTATTAGTTACACATCAACAAATTACTATTTGATGTTGTTTTGAAAACCTGGACTATCCTACAGCCAATTTTTAAAGTAGGGAGCACCTGTGTGTCCAAAACTTTGCTATTCAAAGAAGCCTGTTAAGAAAATTTAAAAAAAACAAAAAACAAAAAACAAAGACTGGGAAAAAATATTTGTAAAATATACATAAAGGACTTAAATCCAGAATAAAGAATTCTTACATTTTTTAAAAAAAACACTTCAATAAAAATGGACAAAATATTCAAACAGACATTTCAACAAATAAGGTATATATTTGATAAATGCATGAAAAGATGCTCCACAACATTAATCATTAAGGAAATGCAAATTAAAACCACAGTGAGAAACCACTACATATCTATTATTCAAAAAACTGACAATATCAAGTGCTGACAAGGCTGTGGAGCAACAAGTCTCATACATAACAGTGGGAATGCAAAATGGTAAACCACTTCGGACAACAGGTTGGCATTGTCTTATAAAGATAAACATACACTTTCTATATGTTCCAGCAAACACAATCCTAGACATTTACCCAACATAAATAAAAACATATGTCCACACAAAGACCTTAATGCTTAATTCAATCTCCGAAAACTGAAAATAATTTTACTGTTCAACAAATGAATGGATAAACTGTGATACATTCATACTACAGAATACTAGTTAGCAATATGAAACAATAAACTACTGATACATGCAACATAGATGAATCTCAGAAGCACTGTACTAAATAAATCACAAAGAAAAGCTACAAACTCTATTTATATGGTATGATGAAAAAAGCAAAACTACAGGGACAAAAAGCAGATGAGTGGTTGCCAAAGGCTGTGTGTAAAAAAAGGGATTCACTACACAGGGTAAATTTAATTGTATGTAGGAAACAGAGAGAAAACTAAAAATGTTGAAAGCATTTCTAGAAACAGGACAGATGAGAGATTTAATAAAAGCAATAAGATGACAACTAGAAAGTGTTTTAAATTAGCCTTTCTATAACACATAAAAAGTCTCAGGCTGGTCGGTTAGCTCAGATGGTTAGAACATGGTGCTGATAACAGCAAGGTCCAGAGTTCAATTCCTGTACCAGCCAGCACCAAAATAAAATTTTTTTCAGTCTCAAAATTTTAATAAATAGGAATATGTTACATCAACCTGAAGAAGATTAAAGGACCAAAAAAGCTCAAGAGTTAAAATTTGAAGGATCAAGTTAAAATAGATAGCAACATTGTTAGCAATTCTTTGCGGGGGTTTTCAAGCTTAGATATTTATTTAGGTTTTACAAATTAGAGAAAAGCTATGAGATGCTCTCTATGCCATAGGCAACTACAGATTGTATGTTTTTGTAGTTTTTTAAAAATTCTTTAGAGCACTTTTAGGTTCACAGGAAAATAGAGTGGAAAGTGAAGATTGTTTTTCAAATGAATAATTACCTCTAAGATGAGATTAAGGTTTGTGGTGAGAGCCTGAACACGGTGAAAACCAGCAATCAGGGAAACAGGCAAGAAACCTTGTTCATCCATCTTTCTCCGAAGAAAGAAGTCCCGTTCCAAATTTTCTATACTGAAGTAATATTCACTGAAAAGAGAAATAAGAAAGTAAATATAAATTTTATCCATTGGGGCTGGCCAGTTGGTTAGAGCACATAATTTGGTTAATATTATATAGATGTAATAAAACAGAATAAAAAAGATAACAGGAAAAAAGCCCTACTGAATTAATAATTACTCTTATATATAAATAGAAAGAAATTTAAAATACTGGTAATTTTCCAAAGGACTAACATTAACTTCTATTTAAATCAGCTTCACATAAGTATAATTAAGCAACTCATTTTACTTTAAAATAGTTCAGATTAGTTTTTTGTTTTTTTGGTTGTTGTTGATGACTGGATGGTACAGGGATCAAACCCTGGACCTTAGTGTTATCAGCATCACGCTCTAACCAACTAAGCTAACCAGCCAGCCCTCACTAATAGATTTTTTTTTTTAAATGAGTAAATTAAGTGAAAATTTTCACTACAAAGCCACTTCTACTTCTACCTGCTTCATTTATTTTTTCCTTTTTTTTGCAACTGGCCAGTACAGGGATTTGAACCCTTGACCTTGGTGTTCTACTTGCTTCATTTAAATACTAAATAACAAAGCTAAACACATGACAACATACTTGCCTTCCAAATTTTCCCAGTCACTGAGAAGAATGGTATACTGGAAGTATCCTTTGTCAAAATCACATACAATAAAGTAGTTTGCTTTGTTTTCTAAATTGACCAAGTACTGACATTGTTTAATACTGCTGAACCCTAGTAACCAGCACAATGCTTAGCAAAACTTAGGAAACACATGAGTACATGTGCACACAATTATATATTTGAATGATTCAAGTTGTCTCCTTTCTTGGATAGACAGAACTATAAAATGTTACAAGTAAACAGAAAATAGCTAAACAAGGAATATCAATGACACCATGAGGTACATGGGGGAAAAATACAGAAAATCCTTAAACACCTTATCTTAATGTACAAACCCATTTAATGTTTCCCAAGAGACAAATGAAAATGGACAAACTGTCAATAGATCAATAACTACAAGTCTCAAGACACAAGGGTAATATTCAGAATACATTTAATAATAGGCTTTGAGAAATACTTGTTTAAATTACAGACTCCATAACGAAAAATGAGAACAGAATTCAAAAAAGACAGAGTAAGACAATAGAGGGAAATGTAGAAAATAATACAAAACAAATACACGACATCAATGATGATGTGGCCTACAGTTTAATCCTACACTCTTCCCAAATCACGAGTTTTCAAAGATGGGTGGCAAGTTAAGAGAAAGCACACTAGCTCATATTTTGGTGTGTATTTCTAACTATGAACAAATAAGCACCTATAACTGACAACTAGTTTCGAGCTACCTTTCACTAAAGGGGAAGAAAAATCACCTTACTTTAAAAATGTAAATATCCAAATTTTTCTTTATAGTTTGATATTTATCCAACTATCAAAGTATGCAAAGCTCCCTTATAGATCGGTGAAATATTACTGACATCTCAGTAACACTAATAAATCATTTACTTTTCTTGAACACTGAAGAAAAAAATGTAAGTCTTAAAAAAATGAACATCCTGATTTTTGTTATACTTCAAAAGCCATATTCATTGTGCCTGGCATGTGGTAGGTACATAATACATGTGTTGAAATTCTAAAATTTCAGACATTAAGACATTTGATTTAGTCACAAGTTACCCCTGTTCTTAGATGCAAACCTCCCTGAATCAATAATAAGCTGTCCTTTTAATGTTGCATTTTGTGAAAAACAGGATGTCTAAAATTCATAAATCACCCTATTACCTACAGTATATATTTTTTGAAACTTCTAACAGGCTACAAACATACTCATTTCTAAATATGAAAGCCAAGAGAGATTGTCCCAACTAGAAATAATCAAGACCTTAATATTCTGACATCAAAAACAATAAATTAATAATTAAATTATAAACAATTAAAATAATAATAATAAAGAAATTCAACTGTTCTGAATACAATTAAGCCTCTTACTTTAAAAATACACTTAGCAGGGCTGGCCTGTTAGCTCACTTGGTTAGAGCACAGTGCTGATTACACCAACGTCAAGGGTTTGGGTCCCCGTACTGGCCAGCCACCAAAACAGAAATAAAGTACATTTAGCATCATTTTCCCACAAGTGTAAGGAAAACTTTTAAAACTGACTCCTCAAAAAAAAAAAAAATAACATTTAAGGGCTGATCAGTTAGCTTAGTTGGTCAGAGTGCAGTGTTACAAACACCAAGGGCAAAGGTTTGGTTTCCCATACCTACACACACACAGACACACACACACACACACACACACAAACTAAACCCTAATCAATCAGTCTCTCTGTGTACTAGAAACCTCAATGACACAAAGTCAAAAACATGACTCCTCGAAACCAGATCTCCACTAATCAATCAATGATAATAACAAGCCACCCTAAGCCTGATGTTCTAAAAACATCTGCCAAAAACCCTACTGCTAGAACACCACCACCACGAGAAAAAAGGAGGCACCACCAATGCCGCGTCTAACATGTTGCTCGGTGTCCTAGGTGACATTATCATATCCTACCTTAGAAGCTCTGGATTCTACACTGCATGATCAGAAATTTATCAACACTGAAGTAGCTCTGCTCCTCCCCCACTTGTATGAGCACATCAGAGGCTGATTATCCTGACATGGAGTTGTAGCAAGGGTTACCAAAAAAAGACAGGAATAGTGGAATGAAGTTGATAGCCACATGCCAGGCACTTTCTACCCATAAAAGTGTAGAAAGAAAAGTGTAGGCCCTTTTCTTCAGTGTTTGCACCAACTTAAAAGATACAAGAACAAAATAAACAAGCTGTTCCACATTGTAAGCCAATCAAATCCACCAGGAAGGCATCCCAGGAAGGTGCCCAGCTGATGCTGAGGAAGAAATTATCTTCTAGTAAGCGTAGTGTCCATTTTCTTTCTTAAATACAGACAGATATTTTTAAAACACCCATGTCCTTTCAAAAACAGCCCTTTTCCTTTACCTTTAAAGACAGAAAAAAAATTCAAATTTTAGCAAACTGGTTATGCAAATCACTTGGGAACATTTTTCTTGCCACTACATACAGACATACTAATAAATTTGTAAAATAACCCTATACAATACTAACATGCACAGAGTTGGGGTTATTTTCCACCTTAAAGACAATAAAACAATCTAATTTTTCTCCTGAGTTCAAATTCAGCACACAGAAAGCAATACTATGAGACCCAGAGTAAGAAATCTGAACTAAAAGATCAGGTAACAAGGGCTGGTCAGTTAGCTCAGTTGGTTAGAGGTCGGTGTTATAACACCAAGGTCAAGGGTTCAACACCAAGGTCAAGTGTTCAGATCCCCATACTGGCCAGCCACCAAAACTAAGTAAGTAAATAAATAAATGATTAGGTAGACTTTTAATATGTGTCACAAAGAAAGAACTTAAGATAAAAAACAAACTTAGAATTCAGAAGTCAATTGCTAAGAAGATGATCAAAAATATCTACCACAATTTCTGTCATTTATATTCATTTGCAAACTTTAATATAAACACCTATGTGCAAATACAGGTTGAGTATTCCTTATCTGAAATGCTAGGGACCAGAAGTGTTTCAGGTTCCCGAGTCTTTTCTTTTTTAAGATTTTGGGATATTTGCGTTATACCAGTTGAGCACCCCAAATATGAAAATCCAAAATGCTCCAATAAGCATTTCCTTTGAGTATCATGTTGGCACTCAAGTTTCAGATTTTGGGCTGGCTGGTTAGCTCACTTGGTTAGAGCTTGGTGTTCAGGAAAAAAAAGAAAAAGAAAAAAAAATTTTAGATTTTGAAGCATTTTGGATTTCAGATTTTTCAGATTTGGGATGCTTAACCTATAATAAGCCAAATTTCACTTTTTCGATGTCAAATATATATAAATATATAGAGAGAAGTTTTATATTCTTGTATTTGCTCATATAATGACAGTTTAACCAATATCCTTTAAGTCGAAAAGTATCTAAGCAGTAGAGAAAGCAGGAGACTTATATGAACAAAATGAAACAAATATAATTTTTAAAAAATACTTTACCTGTTTTATTCATATTTTCTAGAAAAATATAATCAACATAATATTAACATTTCTCCAACTTTTACTAATAAATAGCTTAGAAAAATGTGTTATAAAGTATTCACTATCAGTGACATTAAAAGTACTGCAACAGATTTTACTATCCCATCTGCTTACATCTGACATCAACTTACATTTGACGTTTAATATACTCTTTAAGCAATGCTTCTTCCACAGGATACACCTGTACACCTGTACCATCATCATAGTAATACATCATACTGGTATTAAGTTCTGTCTGAAATGGCTGATCAGTCCTCTCACCATGTTCTTGATAATCATATGAATAATCAAAGTTCACTTGATATGAATAAAGAGAAAGAAAGGTGATCACAGATTAAACAACAAAAAAGAAAGTTACTACAGACAAAAATCCAAAGCAAAGCACTTCCAGGTGTAACAAATGCAAAACCATCTTTATTATCAGACAAAAAAATTAGTTAAAACATAATAAAGAATAGTGTGAAAAACTAATGTTTTCAAAGTTCATCTAATTTAATAAAACAAAAAAAGCAAGCCATACATCGAGGATTTCCTCTGCCTCGTCCTCTTCCCCGTCCTCGGCCTCTTCCTCGGCCTCTAAAGGAACCTCGAATGTTACCACCCTCACTTCTCACACTGGAAATTTCATCCTGATCATCTCTCTTTTCTCTATCTCGCCTCCAACCTTTTAAAAGTAAAAATATTATTATACATTCCAATCTGCAAGTAAAATAACATAATTATCTTTATGAAAACATAGTAACCACCCTCTCCCACTTTGTAACTGATCAATAGTAGACAGGCATTCTTCAGATAAATACAAATTTAAGAGATCCAATAGGAATTTGTCAAAAATGTCTCTGGCATAAAAGAGGGTGCATAAAAGAGGGCCCATAAAAATATTGGCATATAAAGAAGATATTCTAAAAGTAAAATAACATACTACAAAGACAAAGAGGTCCTTTGCTAAGACTGCACTGTTAAAGATTCAAGAAGTTCCAAGGCTACTGAGTTTGCACTATATAAAACTCCTAAAAAACACTTTTCACAAAAAGTTTAAGGGGGCCGGCCCGGTGGCGCCAGTGCGCCGCTTGGGAGCGCGGCGGCGCTCCCGCCGAGGGTTCGGATCCCACATACAGACTGGTTCCCGCTCACTGGCTGAGCGAGGGGCGGGCGCGGCACTGAGGGTTGTGATCCCGTTGCCGGTCCCGGTCCGGTACAGGTGCGACACTGAGGGTTGCGGTCCGTTGCCGGACACGAAAAAAGACAAAAAAAAAAAAAAGTTTAAGGACAGGCTGCTTCTATTGAAGCAAAAGACATTTCTTTTAAGTTAAAAACAAAAGCAAAAAAAAGCCCCACAAAAACTGAGTGAAGATATCTGAAGCATAATATAGAAATTCTATGTAGAGTTCATATAAGAACTCATACCACTCTGTCTCTCATGCATACACATGTGCACACACACAAAATCACTAAATAGGAAAAATGTCTAAAAGACAAGTAGGGCAAACAAAAAAAATGCAAATGGCCAATAAATATAGAAAATGGTGCTCAGCCTCACTGGCCATCAGAAATGCAAATTAAGACAATGAAAGAATCTTTTATCTACCCCATCTGACAAACATTTTAAGGTTCTGTAATATTAAATGTTGACAAAAATATAAAAGTTAGAACATCTGTATACTGCTAGAGAGAGTGAAAACAGATATATCCATTTTGAAAATATAGGAATAATCTAATAAATGTGAAGACATGCAAATCCTAGAGACAAGGGTTTCTCAACTTCAGCACTTTAAACTCTATGGTGTAGGCGGCTGTCCTATGGACTGTAGGATGTTTAGCATCATCCATGACTTCTACCCACTAGATGCCAGAAGCGGCCACTAACCCCCTCTACTCGTTACAACCAGTAACATCTCCAGAAAATGCCAAATGTCCTCTTGAGGGGAAAGAAATCACCCCCACTGAGAACCACTGCCCCAGACCCTGCCAATTCCATCTTCAATGCTTATCTTAAAAGTCTTTTTAAATATTTCAGCTGCAATCTACAGTAAGCCTTACTTTATATCATACCCCAGTACACTTATAAAAATTTTCTAGGGCCGGCCCGGTGGCGCACTGTGCTAGTGCACCGCTTGGGAAGCGCGGAGGCGCTCCCACCGAGGGTTCAGATCCCACATACAGACCGGTTCCCGCTCACTGGCTGAGCGAGGCGCGGGGGCAACACCGAGGGTTGCGATCCCGTTGCCGGTCCCGGTCCAGTGCGGGGGCGACACTGAGGATTGCGATCCGTTGCCGGACACGGAAAAAGACAAAAAAAAAAAAAATTTTTTCATAATTTAAACATGTGTCATAAAAGAGATACCATGTGAAGCACTCTAGTCTATCAATTTTTTTAAAAAACCTGATCATGATTCAATATTCTGATTTCATATCCTACTCACAGGTACTAGTCTGTAGTCTGAAAAAACTACTCCAGAGAGCCTCTTCTTTTTTTCGTCCTTTTTGAGACCGG